>NW_010318367.1:0-1857 GCF_000700745.2 Antrostomus carolinensis | reverse complement strand
GCCCCAGCAAAAACAAAATGTTTGCTTCTTTTCACACAAACATTTGAAACAGAGAAATAGTACCAAAGCGTCAGCTAAAAGAAAACAAAAGCAGCACACAACCTTCTTTACTGAGAATAAAAATTAGCATCTTAATATGAAAATATATCTGCACCTCCTTATCCAACCGCCTCTCCAGTTTCTGCAGAGGGTTTTTCCACAGCTAGTGCAGAGCAGATGTCTGTAAAGCCATCCTAAACCGGCTCCCATCACATCTACAGGGCAGAGCCTTGCTTTGCCATTCTCACTCATCAGCATAAGCTCTTACACAAGCATTTTTGCCGCCTGCAGTTAATGTCAGGTGAGCGGGCACTTGCAAGACACGGATTATATTTTTAACCCTCACAAACAGCATAGCAAGGATAACCAAATATCTTAGCTCAGGGGATGCAGAGATTAGTCAGTAAGATACAAATTATTTCCTTCTGCACACTCCACAATAAAATCAGACTTCTGCAAAGAATTTAAGGCTTCCTCTAGAGTTTTATCTCTCCAAAACAAAAGTGCATCTCTGCAGAGATATTTTCCATATAGTTTGATCATACTAACAGCATAAATAACAGGGATGGTTCATGAAACAGTTATGAAAGTTAGGCTCAGCTAAAAGAGCTGATGTTAGTGTGTGGTGCTTTTCATCTGGGAACATTATATGAAAAAAAAAAAAAAAAAAAAGGCAAACACACACTACTACACCATCTCCACTGCTGCAGAGCTTTACAGCCAACAGAGTTACTATAGGAACTTAATTCCTGGTGCCATAGCACTGAGACACTTGAACACAACCTGATCAAATGCCTTCAGGACTCTGCCTTCACACTGCATGCAACCATGAGCTGCTAATGGCAAGCACAAAGCTTGGGGAAAAAAAAAAATATATTATTTTCAGAGGATTACACCAGACACAGAGACAGATATGCAAAAACAGTGACACCAAAGGAATCAAAATATTCATGGCTCATAAAGCGTGGTAGAGAAGGAATGGCTCCAGCTCATCGCCTGCCTCTGCTTAGATTCTTACAGCACAATGAATCAACATTACCCCTTCTAGAAAACCATCCCAGTTCTGTTTATTTGGGGACAAATCCACCTAATCCTGCTCACACAAGCAAGCACAGCAACTTCAAGGGAGCTGCCAGTCTGGGAGAGGACAGCAGAATACGGCCCCTTTTTGTGAACAGTCCTGGGACTCTTCTGGGTGCGACACAGGATCCATTATTAATGACACAGTAAGAGCTGAGCTAACATGGCACCTGCTCTGCCAGCGCCGTCCTGCCCCGCACGGCTCCCTAACACTCTCACCCGAGCTGTGAGCACAGGGAATGACCGCAGGTCTCCGCTGCCAGGCCCTGGCATTGAAAATCATGAGCTGTCTCACCCAGACTCACAAAACCAGCCTAAGAAATGGGGGGAAATGGCAGGGACTTTCCTGCTCTAGGACTCTCCGCATCTCCTTGCAATGGGTAAGGGTGAGGAACACAGCCTTTCTGCTTCTTTTTACAGAAAAACCTTTCTTATTTGTCCATGAGAGCTGAGGACTCTGCAGCAGGGAGAGACAGCTCTTCCCCAGCCTTCACCCTGGAGCTCTCGGGGCCAGCAGCAGCCGGGAGGGCAGAGGCACTGCACGGGCAGCAGCACCCACCAGCACAGCACGCCGTGCTCGGGGGACACAGCCCTCCTGCCCCATCTCACAGTGCTGGTGCTGAACCCCACGTTTTGCAAGCATTTCACAGCCAAACATGTCCCCAGCCCTTTGTGCACCCATCCCAAACCCAACTCCTCCATCCCAAACCATACACACACCCCACACCTGCCCCTGCC
>NW_010318366.1:0-11629 GCF_000700745.2 Antrostomus carolinensis | reverse complement strand
TAATAATAATAATAATAATAAAAAATGTTGCAAGCAGTTAATCTTGCGACACAGTGGGCAACAGGAACAGAGAAAAAATGGAATTGTGAGTGGGACAGTTCTGAGAAGTTCGATTCTACATTTTCCATGCTTCAACCCGAAGATGTTTCCTGGAAAAAGTAAACAAAGCACAGATTGATAAACTTCCTACTGTGTCTGCACAGGTACTGTTGCTCACTGCACTCCCTGGGGTGGAAGGCTTTTGCTAGAACTGTGTTAAGTAGCTTGAGAAATTAATTCTCCTATAATAGAGACATCTTTAAAAGCATGATCTTGCTGTGCAGTAAATCAATTCATGTGACAGTTTTATTCTTTTATTGAGAATTTTCTCAAGGGGTTTTAAGAAAGGAAAAACCAGTTGAGATAAAATAAGAACTGACTGAAATATCAAACAAACAAAAAAAGCTCCTACAGAGAAAATGAAGATACTCTGGAAGCTCAAAAAATTTGTTCAACTTTTTGGCAGAGTAATTAATTTATCTTCACTGTCAACTGAGCTGACAATTTCAACCTTTATTTGTATGCATTGTCCTTTTTAACTTTTAGGTGACTCCTGATTTCAGAAAGACTGTAAAATAAGGACAGAATACATCAGAACAAAAGGTATTTTAGGTATTTTCAGGATGTTTCCAGTCCACCAGAGCTTAGAAAACCTGCAGATCTCTTCATCAAGTTTCAGCTATGTGTGACCAGTCAGTGAAACTTTACATGAATCATTGTTATGAGAGCTTGATATTTACTTTTCCCTACTTCTGCTACATCTTTTCCATATAATGTCATGCAGGCCATTTAATCTGTCTGCTGTGCTTCTTCATTCTTTATTCCTTCCTAAATTAAATGTATCATCTGAGATACCTGACAAAGTTGTGCCTTTCAGAAGTATTTGCTGCTTAGTATTGACTGTCTTTTTTGAGGGAGTTTATATTAAAAGAATGATGTTTTATGCAAAGATTCCCTTTGTTTCCAGATAGAAAGACTCCAGAAGACAGAAAGCTGTGTGAATAGCCATCTGGATAAGGTGGGATGAGAAAAGCAAGTAAAAGAACTGTGGTTGGTAGCTTAGAAATGCAATGCATAGAATATATAGAAAGTCTTCAAGTTTATAAAAATATTTCTTCAAAAAGGAACAAACTAAGTATTTTTCATGTCTACTGAAGACAGGATAAGAACTAAAGACAGAGCAGAAGATTAAATTCAATATTTAGATAGGCAAGCACTGGAATAAATGAGTAGAATAGTCAAAGAGTCTTTCTGTTTCTAAAAGCAGATGGTTGAGTTTTAGCTATTCTCACTTTGACTTCTGGTTAACTGATGTCTCCATATTGGTTTTTTCCTTTTATGATTCCACCATTATCAAAATCAGGCATTTAGTCTTGTTTCAGCAAGGCAGTAAAACACAATGTATTTTAGCTAAAAATTAAACTAATAAAAATCCTATTCAGTGCAAGGGACTGAGTCTGATTTTCTGAATGCATTTTGAAGGATGCATTTTTTGTAGCTAAAGATTCGTACTTCAAAACCAAACCTCTGAGTTTCACCATTGCTACTTAACAAAACAGAATCACTGGATTGGAGTTTTTCTTGGCACAGAGATGCATGCAATTAAGAGTTCCACTAGCTGGGTTGTTCCTGCCTGCAAAAATGAATAGTTTCTGTATGAGTTTAGGGAAAAAAAAAAAAAAAAAAGAAAAAAAAAAAAAAAAGAACTTATTCAGCAGTTGAAATGCACAATAAAAATGTCACTGCTATCTTTGCTTTAATTATGGAGCTCACATTGTGATTATATTCTGTACCAGTTTGTCAGAAAATGAGACTGTAACTATTATTGCTAAGCACTGTAACATCTCTTCTCTCGACTGAGTTTTTGTGCCCTCATTTTTATTCAGTCATATTCAAACCATATTCGTTTCTTACAGATTTGCAATATCTAGGACATTTTTCTAGCTCATTCTGCCTGTTATAAATGAATAACCTGGAAAATTTCCTTCTCACTGCCATGTTTAAAGGCACAGATGAAGGACAAGAAAAAATTCTTTGCTATTATTGTGCAGGAGGCCTTCCACTATCACAGCAGATCTCTACGGCATATTCTGTGTTTGAGCATTAACCTGATCTAGCAGAGGACAGAGAGATAGCAGCACATTGTCACAAAGGCTTGGAAAGTGATGAGAGACATGAAAAGCACATTGGAGAAAACAGTGCTGCCCCTGGTTGTTCTTCCAGTCAAAAGGGAACCTGAAACAAGTAGTCTCCATCTACCTTTTCTGGTCCAAGAATTTCAGATATCACCTGGGTGATCAAGAGTGAGCTATAAACTGAGATCCATGTGTAGGACTGTCTCAGAAATAACCCAGATTCCGAAATACCTCATCTGAGGAATGCTTTGAGCTGAAAATATATGTTTTTATTGCAAGTTTATACTTTATTTTTCCCTGTTTTTTACAGACTCTACATAGAATTTTGACATTTGTAACTGTTGATGGCAAACAACTCTTTCTGCTCATCTTTTACTATAGCCTGTGGGATTTGTACCTGATTACATTAAAACCCAATCCCAATCCCAAGAAATACTTTCTAGAAGGTCAATCCACTCTAGATCCAACTTTAGCTGGGGTCATTGGCAACTACATTACAGTATCTGATCTTGTCTGAAGAGAGTAGATAATACAGGCTATGTCTTGCTTTCGCCATGCCTAGTAATACTACTCTACTGAGAAATGCTTTCTGAACAACAGTAGATAGAAGATATTTCTATTGACTTCTGTGGAGGGAATGTTTGGGGGTTTTTTGCCAGACAAAACTGTTAAGAAAATGTCTAAGTATTTCTCAAAATCACATCTATTTTGTTGATTTTTTAATTATTATTTTTAGACTAAAAAGGTGGAATTAATCCCTAAATTTTAATAGACTTGACACATCTTGTTTTAAAAAATAGTATTTCTTTTTAATTTTTGGTTTTGTTGTTGTTTTGTTTTGAATGTTTTATGTATGGCAGATTAGGATATAACATATATCAAACCGAACGGAAATATTTCAACTCAACAAAAGCAAAACTGTTGTCCTCCCCTGAACATATTATTAGTATAAATATGGAAGTGTATTGCCTTGTTTCAATTAAAACAAAGTCAAGCTGGGAAATTATTAAATTCTGTGTAAATATATATACTTATAACCTGGCCATTTACATTTAATATGATGAACTGGCAAATCCTTCTGATATAGTGGACAAATATGGGAAAATGCACTTTATATGTTTGTTTTATTTATATTAAAATGGCTAATATATATATATATATATATATATACATTTGTTTCAAGTTGAGTTAGATGGAAAATCATATTATATTAATAATGGCTAATAAAAACTCAAACTAAACCAACAACAGAACCCAAAGCTTGGTGTTTTTTCAAGTATTTCAAAGAACTCCAAAAAGGATTTATGGATATTCAGCATTTTTTGTGAACTAAATTATAAATTGTCTGCTTCTTTCACAAAAAGAGTTAATAAACAATCCAGAAATATTTGGTCCCAAAAATTTTGGACAAATATTTCCTCTTCTGGAATCAGAAAAGAGGCAAACCTATAAGTGTCATATTATTAAATATATTACCTGAAACAATGTGAAATAAATATGCTTTATTGATTATGAAATAGCTGTCTATTTACCGTGACATTGAGAGAAGCCCATTTTAGCATATACAGTCCTCATCTGCTGGGTATTTCCCTGCAGATGAAGGATATATATGTTTGAATCCCATTTAAGTCAGAAAAATAATTAATTCCAAGTAAAACATGTATGATTTAAATATTGAAAAATTAAAGAATGCAAGATGCAACGTTATTTTACTGTTGTCTTGTGAGTCTGTCTTGAAAATCAGGAAAATATTTGACACATTAGTTTCTTCTGACTTCTGTTCAAAATTATTTCCTGGATTTAACTTCAATTTGGAATAATTTTTACCACACTTTATTTGGATCTTTTAAATTTTAATCCTTTTTTAATTTCCTTTTTTTCCTCTCAAATAAATGAGGGAAAAAAAAAAAATTCAGCTCTAATGAGAACTACAGAATTATTCAAGGTGGTAACTTTCTTCTAAACAAGATGAAACTGAGAAACAAAATAAGTTTAGTCCCTGCCATTGAAAAAAAAAAAACCCAAAAAACTCAATAATCTAACTTTCTGTGGTCAGAATCCATCACTTCATCTTGTTCATGGAGTACATCTCACCCTGCAGAAGAAAAAAAAAAAACATTAGCAGTGGTAGTAGCATCATCAAACAATTGAATCTTCTCATAGCTGTACCATTATCACATTAGTTCTATTGGAACTTGAATTTTAACCCAGCTGTACACTGGTGTCCTGCTTACTCTGGACTTCGTAGCAAAGCACACTGCATGTTTTATGTATTGCACTCAATGTAATATAAAGGCAATTCCATTTCTATTACTTTCTTTTCTTTTTAGCTTGGTTAACCTGTTGCTGACCCCAGCCTTCAAGTTATATTAAGAAGTTGTAAATATGTATGTGTCTTTTAGTTATCATTCCAGGGAGCTGAGTAACATCCTCTAGGATTCAACTTACCTAACTGTAGATGGGAGACATTTCCAGCATCATCTCCCTTTGAACACATTATCCTGGACTCTCCTTTACTCCACAGAGTGTGATGGAAGCTTTCAGGATGCATTTTATACAGTCGGTTTTACATATCTGTTTTAGGGTGGAAAGAATTACCCTCTTGACTATAAAGGGACTCTCAGGTGACTAGGTCAGAGGTATCTACATGATGGATATCTGTACTCATTCAAATCAATGTCTCCCATAGAGTCTGACTGCAGTCCATGTGTAGGCACATATTTTCTGGATTAAGAGGCCACCTCCTTTTCCTGGCCACTAGACATCCATTAACGTCCTTTGCCTGATGATACCGTTCAACTGTGCTTTAAAGCCTGTTTAATCCAAAATGAACTAGGTTAATTTAAACAATATAAATAGTAAGTCTGTGCTAATGTGTTTCTTTTGACTGAAACTTGTCATGAAGCACTCATGAAAATAACTCAGTCATCAAAACTCCCATCTAGGTAGTAAATTTAACTTTCAACTAAACTGAATATTACAAAGAAGTAGCATTTTATATTTTGCTTATTTTTCCATCCAAAATGTTTTCTTACTTTTATTAATGATTTTTTCAGCAAAATACAACTTTCTCCAGAGAAAACTCTACTGTACATTATATTTTCTGTCTTCCCTCCCGTTATGATTATTTTCTGGTATTTTGTCCAGATAAAATTTGAATAACTCAAGCAATAGATCTCAAAATATTTCTGTGGCCGGTCTTCTAGCACACTCTGACATCTTCTCCCAGAATAACACTTAATAAATCCCTTCTCTTAGTTTCTTTAAATTATTGTTATTTCTAATAATTTGAATTATCTTACAAAGCTTTTACATTATCTTTATATTACTGTCTTTCAAGTACAGGAAACAAAAACTCCCATTCAAAGTTGTGGAGGTTTTTTTTGTGTTTTGGGTTTTGATTTTTTTTATTATTTTTTTTCTGAAGAACTCAAATATATTTTTTTCTATTTGAAAAATGTGTTATCAAGCTGGAGAGCTTTTCTTCAAATAATGAATTTATTCCATTATTCCTGAGTATTCTTGTATTGGGTCTGGCTGAGATGGAGTTCATTTTCCCTATAGCAGTCCTCACCGTGCTGTGCTTTGTATTAGTAGCTAGAAAGATGTCGATAACACACCAGTGTTTTGGTTACTGTTGAGAAGTGCTAGCACAGCATCAAGGCTGTCTCCAACATTCCCTCCCTACTATCACCAGTAGTCTGTGGGCAAGCAAGAACCTGGCAGGAGACATAGCCAGAACAGCTGATCCAAACTAACCAAAGGGATATTCCATACCATATGATGTCTGCTCAGCAATAAAAATTAAGAGAAAGGGGGATGATAAGAAGCATTCATTATTGTAATGTTTGTCTTCTGGGTAATGAGATCAGATGGATGCCTGAAGGAGGCTGTGACCCCGTGGGAAGCCCGTACTGGAGCAGGTCCCTGGCAGAATCTGTGGCCCCGTGGAGAGAGGAGCCAACGGTGGAGCAGGTTTTCAGGCAGGACTTGTGACCCCGTGGGGGATCTGTGCTGGAGCAGTCTGTTCCTGAAGGACTACACACCATGGAGGAGACCCACATGGGAGCAGCCCGTGGGAAGGACTCGCATTGGAGAAGTCCATGGAGGGCTATCTCCTGTTGGAGGGACTCCATGCTGGAGCAGGGGAAGAGTCTGAGAAGTCCTCCCCTGAGGTAGGAGGAGTAGCAGAGACAACATGTGATGAACTGACTAGCACCCCCAATCCCTGTCCATCTGTGTTGCTGTGGGAGACAAGGTAGAAAATTTGAGAGTAAAGTTAAGACCAGAAGGAAAAGAGGGATGGGGGGGATGTGTTTTGAGATCTGATTTCTATTTCTCATTACCCTACTCTGATTTGATTGATAATAAATTAAATTAATTTTCCATGAGTCAAGTCTGTTTTACCCTTGATGGTAATTTCTGTGTTCTCCCTGTCCTTATCTCAATCCATGAGCCTTTCATTATATATTATCTCCCCTGTCCAGCTGAGGAGGGGGAGTGATAGAGCGGCTTTGGTGAGCACTTGATGTTCAGCCAGGGTCAAGCCACCAAAATTATATATATGAAAAAAACCAAACCAAACCAACCAAACAAAAAAACCCCAAAAAGAACAAACTTCACATATATCCTCTCAGACTTCTGGGAGTCTATATAGAAATGATGAAGATGGAAATACTGGGATTTGTCTAGATTTTCTTCAGCATACTGTAAACTCAGGGATGACTGTAGAGTTATTCAGCATCTGTATTGTGTTTCTAGTGTTATTTTGGACCAAAAATGCAGAAAGTGGTGACACAACACTGAAAACTAAAGTGGGTTAACCTCAATAGGTTTTAACCCATTCAGAGCTGACAGGTTAAGAGAATGAGTGAAACGTGAGGAAATCCTGTCCTGTCTCCTGGAGGCCCCAAGGAATTTCCCAAAGGTAGATTAAGGAAATCAAAGGCTGGATTCTGGCATCTAAGAGATACTCCTTCTCACAATATCTCAGGCATCTAATAGCACCCTTAATTATATTATAAACCTACATTTGAGTGACTGGATTATTCCTTGATTCACCTGATGTTAAGATACACATAAAATGGATCAGCTGTATTTTTCTGTAGAGTTACTTTTATTTCTTCCATTGACTTTTGGAAGAGCTTTCAAGTAAGTAGTACAGAATTATGAACATACCTTTTACATTTCCAAAGTTAGGTAAGATTAATCATACCTGTGGCTTCTTTCTTCTGCTTTTGGGAAAGCTCTTCCAGCAAGAGTATGAAATCTTTGCTAGGTCCAAATTCATGACTGATATGGATTTGTTTCAGTAAAAGGAGCTCATGGGAAAGGTGTACTTTCCAGGCATGCTAGAAAGGTCAAATGAGACAGAGTTTTGCTGCTTGGTCAAGCCAAGGGGAGATGAGCAGCACCAGAGCAGTGAAAGTCAAGTATAGCAGAGAGGATAGCAAAAGATAGCAGAGAGGATGTTAAGGTTCTTCTGGCCTCTAACATCTCTGGATCTGGGCTGAGGAGCTCCTGTGAGCTTTGGTTCAGTCAGGCATGAGGGGAAAAGAACAGCAGATTGATGTTATCTCTGACTTTACAAATGGAAGCTGATTTGAGCAAGATGGGTTTCCACCTCTTGTTCCACAGTGCTCAGAAATTAGTATTCTGACTCTGAATAGAGAAATTTTTCTCAGACAGCTTGATTTGGAGAATTTATTAACTGCAACAGAAATGTAGCTTGGTGTTTGTGAGCTCAAGATTGAAATTAAACTAAATCTAAATGTCTGCTGTAGAGTATTATTTGATACCACAAACCTTTAATAGGCTTTTTCTCATGAAATTTCAGGTACATTTAAACAGAAAGTTGAATAAAGAATCTCGCAAGGTGTTATTATTCCCCCTGTAATCACAGAGGTTGATACTAATGCAAAGATTGCAGTTCTAACAGCTTTTCTTATAAAAAGTCTAAAGAAATTTGTATGTGAGGGCTGAGTTTCAACCCAGCTCAATTTTTGCCCCTGAAGTATGGCAGTGTTTATTAATAAAACAATAGTCCAATGGTAAACAAGTTTAATATCAGGCATGAATGTTTGATATTCTGTCTTAAATGAAAAAATATGTATTCTATAATGAATACTTAATTAGGACTGTGATCTGAATACAAGGACCAAGCCCCCTACTGCTGTGCAGACAAACCAGAATGAAATGAACTACTGTTATGCAGGGGGTGATATTAATGGTGTCCAGCTTTATAAATGAATCCAATTTTAAGCCACTTTATTTGCTATCATACTGAGAGAGAGTGCAGCACGCTTAACATATCATCTCTGTACTGGAAAATGGTAAGATCTAAGCTGAAAACAATTTTACCTTGCAGATGTTTTCATGCATTAATTTTTTCTAATTAGCTTCATGCTACAGACAAAATCACTAAAAATAAATAAAAATAAAATATTTTTGGATTTTTGTTTTGGTTTGGTTTTGGTTTGTTTTTTTTAAGCCACATGTTAATAAATGGGTGTTGAACTTTGATCTGACCTCTGATTTTCCAAACAGCTGAAATTCTGACTGATGCTTAGTATAAAACCTTGCTATTTGGCCACTTCTATTCTATCACAATGCAGTTTTGTTTAACTGACAGTATCCTGTATGCTGTGAAGGATATGCCATACAATTGGTTTTGCAGCTGATAGTAAGCGACCCTCAGTAAGAACATGTGCTTACTACTTCACTTGCAGAAATTTTAATATTCCCAATTGAGGGAGCAGTCATGCAAAGTCTCACACCCATGAATAGTTTGAGTCATGTATTTCTTCACTGATTACCCAAGGATTACATGTATGTACAAGCCTTTGCTCGATTCAAATATATCATCAGGGTTGTGGTTTAAATGCGTATCCTAATGTCTGACTCATTTAAATCTTCCAGATTGTAGACATTACTTTCACTTATAAAACAGGTTTTCTCACTTGTATAACCAGCATTTCTCTCCACCCTTGCCAGCAAACACTCAGATAAATATATTACAAAAAGTCAATGTCAGCTTGCAGACAGTTTGAAAGTAAAATTCTTTGGTAATGGTGAAGAGCTCAGATGGCTAGTAGAAGTGCAGATGAAATCATTCCCATTACAGCATAGATCAAACAGGCAAACAGGAGAGCTAAACAAGGCATATCTTTCAAAGACTTCAGGTGAACTATTTGGAAATAAACAGTGTAGGCCTTCCTCTGTTCCCCATGAGGTGGGTACAGATTTCACTACAGACTCTTAAAAAACCCAGTGTTAGTACAAAACTATATAATTTCTAAAATCTAATGTCAAGTCTGTCTGAGGTTTGTCTTTGTCTCTGTCTGCTTTTTGATAGGAAATGTTGATGTTCAAGTACTCATACATAGCAGGGATGAACGGAACCTTTTCAACCTGAAGGACAAGCCCTGAACTCACAGACCTATCACTGTAATAAAATAAATTGCTCACTTTTCCTTTGCCAGAAATCTTCCATTTTCAAAGAAAAATGAGTAAGTTATATAGAAAGAGAATAGAACTTTCCAATATTTTATTTTCCAAGATAAAAAACTTTGTAAAATGCATGAAAATTTCTTAAGGATTTAAGAAATATGACTAAAATAATTTTGATTTTTAACACTTTCCACATTTTTTTTTTTTCTCTCAACAAATATTCTGACAAATAAAAAGAAGTGGGGTTTTGGTTTGGTTTGGTTTGGTTTGGTTTGGTTTGGTTTGGTTTGGGTATTTTTACCATCAGTTCTGAGTGTGAAAATATATCACACAGACTGAAAAGCACTTAATTTGTCTCAGTGAAACAAGTGAAAAAAAAGATCATTTCTCTGAGCACTGGATGTTTCTGTCATCTGATTAGTAATAGGAAAGGGAGTTTAATACTTCTAGGTCAGTGATTTGAATTGAGGTTAGTTAAGTAGTGTATGTTAGACAGAAGTTCATTATTACTTTTTGTTATTAATTATGGTTTTTGGTTGACTTATCTGAAATTATTAAGAGCTGTATTCATAGTCTAATTTCTACCTTTGGTCCTGTGCAAAACCTTTCCTTCAGCTGCCTCTTTCAGATGCTCCCTGTCGCTGAAGCTTAGGTGAAACTTTGGTCACTGCAATTTAATTCTTTCAGAGGAGACTATAGGAGTTCAGTGCCTAAATGCCACTGAAGCTTCAAGAGAAGAATGATCTAAGCTTAAAATTTCATGAGTCCATAATCTTTGCCTCAAATAAATTATGTGTAACTTTGGATAAATCACTCAGTTTATTCTTCTACATTGGAAGTAACTGTGTTTTCTGCTTTTGGCTAAATGTTTTGTGTTTAAATACATTAGCAAAGATGACATATTTAATTATCATTGTATAAGTAAAATTAAAAGAGCATTTTAAAAAAAAATAAATCTGAATATTAGTAGACAACTCTTAAAGAATAAATAGGAGCAAGATTAATTTCACATAATTGTAGCCACCAAGAATTTGGATACCTAAAGTAAGCAGTTTGTCTTAGCTCCCTTGGTACTGAGAGAGACAGACATCTCCAGGGAATGATTCATCCCATATGTCTTATGTCCTATTCTAAGGATAACTGTCTGTATCTCCCTATTAACTACAGAGAAAGCCTATCTAAAGATAGCTTTTACAATTTTAAAATTGGGTAAGCTCTTCCTGCCCTATCATTATTGGCCCAGCCCCATAATCTCTTGCACCAAGAATATCTGAGGACTGCAAGGAGAAGAAATATTTTCCTTCTATAATCTCTAACATTCTCCAAAAGGTGACCTCTGATATGTCAGATAAGCAGGAGAAATTAGCACTTTCATTTGTTTATTTTGTACCAGTGTGCCTGATAAAGAAGCAGCATCTTCCAAAAGAAGAAAATGCATTTTTCTCAAAGCAGTAATAGAAAATACAGGACTATCACACAATATCTGGAAAAATCACACAGAGCATATCTGCGGAACAATGACTGTTTAATCCACATTTAATTTGTGTCACCATTGTATATTGATTATCCATTATCCTCATGCAAATGGCATGACTTATCCATTGAAACAGCTGTGCATTGTTTTTAATTTTAAGTGAATTCTTTTAGTGCTCCATGAAAGGTGTTAGATTAACAGCCCCAGGGACTGAAGGCCTCTGTTTATCCATAGAGCGTATTTGAGTGATAATGATGGATCCACTCAAGCAGCTGCCTCAGTCATTACTTATCTTGAGGGTTTGTTCCCTGCTCATAGGGCCAAAACATCCCCTGCACAAATGAAAAATAAGCAGACTCTGGGCTCGTAGGTGGAGAATGAAGGTGTTTAAATCACAGTGTCTTCAGTAATAGTATGTTCCTGTGAACTTAGGAGCTCCTGTGTGGAATTAGGGAAAAGGAGGTGTAAGGCAACAGTCTTGTAAGGTATAACTATATTTTGAATATTACTCACAGTTCTCACAGCTTATATA
>NW_010318365.1:5298-17218 GCF_000700745.2 Antrostomus carolinensis | reverse complement strand
AGAGCACCGGCCCCAGGATGGATCCCTGCAGAACCCCACTAGTGACTCGTCACCAGCCCAATGTAACCCCATTGACTAGAACCCTTTGAGCCTGACCCATCAGCCAATTGCTCACCCATTGCATTATGAGCTTATTCAGCTGTATGCTGGACATTTCATCCAGGAAGATACTGTGAGAGATGGTATCAAAGAATTTACTGAAGTCAGAAGATTGACTGGCTTCCCTTGGTCAACTAGGTGGGTAACCTTATCATAGAAAGAAATTAGGGTATTAAGCAGGACTTTCCCCTCATGAACCCCTTCTGGCTATCACCAATATCTGCATTGTCTCTCGGGTGTTTTTCAATAACTCCCAGAATAACCTTCTCCATAATTTTGCCAGGCACAGAAGTGAGACTCACAGGTCTGCAGTTGCCAGGGTCTTCCCTGTTGCCCTTCTTGAAGATTGGGACAACATTTGCGAGCTTCCAGTCAAGTGGGACCTCTATAGATTCCCAAGAGCATTGAAAGATCATTGAGAGAGGTCTTGCTATGACATCTGCCAGCTCCTTAAGCACTCTCAGATGGATCCCATCAGGTCCCATTGACTTCTAGGGATACATCTGGAGTAACAAATCCTGGTAGCACTGAGGGAGTAGCATCGAGGTCAGACTGACAGGCCTGTAGTTCCCTGGATCCTCCTTCCGGCCCTTCTTTGTATGTAGGCATCACGTTTGCTAACTTCCAGTCCACTGGGACCTCCCCAGTTAGCCAGGACTGCTGATAAATGATGGAAAGCAGCTTGGTGATCACTTCCACCAGCTGTCTCAATACCCTTGTGTGGATCTTATCCAGCCCCATAGACTTGTGTATGTCTAAGTGGTCTAGCAGGTTGTTAACCATTTCCCCTTAGATTATGGGGGCTTCATTCTGCTCCCCATCCCTGTCTTCCAGCTCAGAGAGATGGGTACCCAGAGAACGACTGGTATTGCTGTTAAAGACTGAGGCTAGGAAGGCATTAAGTACTTCAGCTTTTTCCTCATCCTTTGTCACTATGTTTCCCTCTACCTCCAATAAAGGATGCAGATTCTCCTTGGCTCTCCTTTTGCTGCTAATGTACTTATAGAAACATTTTTAATTGTCTTTATGTCAGTAGCCAGATTGGGGTAGCTGGGCTTTAGCCCTTCTAATTTTTTCACTGCATACCCACATGATAACCTTGTAGTCCTCCTGAGTTGCCTAACCCTTCTTCCAAAGGCCATAAATTCTCCTTTTTTTTTTCCTGAGTTACAGCCAAAGTTCTCTGTTCTCTGTCTTCTTCCCCGCCAGCTCATCTTTTGGTACATGGGGATAGCCTGCTTCTGCACCTTTAAGATTTCCTTCTTGAAGAATGTCTAGCCCTCCTAGACTTGTTTGCCCCTCAGGACTGCCTCCCAAGGCAGGTTCTTAAACAGGACAAAGTCTGCCCTCTGGAAGTCTAGGGTAGCAGTTCTACTGACTCTGCTCCTTACTTCCCCAAGAATTGAAAACTATAATGTCATTATTGCTATGCCCAAGATGCACTCAAACCATCACTCCCCCCTAAGTCCTTCTCTGTTCACAAAAAACAGGTCCAGTGAGGTGCCTTTCCTAGTTGGCTCACTGACCACCTATGTCAGGAAATTATCTTCCACACACTCCAGGAACCTCCTAGACTGTTTCTTCTCTGCTGTATTGTATTTCCAGCAGACATCTGGCAAGTTGCAATCCTCCACAAGGCCTAGTGATTGTGAAACTTCTCCCAGCTTCTTATAGAACATCTCATCTGCCTCTTCATCCTGGTAGGGTGGTCTATAACAGACTTCCACCATGACATCTGCCTTGTTGGTCTTCCGACAAGGTGGGATGAGTCTTACCCATAAACACACAACCCTGTCATCATCATCATTAAGCTCTAGACAATCAAAACACTTCCTGACACACAGGGTTACCTCACTGCCTCTCCTTCCTCATCTATCCCTTCTGAAGTTTATATTCATCCATTGCAGCACTCCACTTGTGCGAGTCATCGCAATGTGTTTTCGTGGTGGTAACTATGTCATAGTTTTCCTGCTGCAGAGTGGCTTCCAGCTCCTGTTTGTTGCCCACGCTGCATGCATTGGTGTAGATGTATAATTTTTCAGGTTCAGTAAATTGTGTTTTCTACTCTAAAACACTCAAATAAATATTTGAAGCTTCATAATTGTTAATTTTTCCAACTACCATATTGAACTTATTGTAGCAATTGACTGAGGTGGGTATCATTTCTCTTCATAGATCAAATTTTAAAGTTTAATTTTTAAGGCCAAGTGGCTTTTAATGTATTAGATGGATCAAATTTGTTCACATTCTGAAATTAATGTAAAACCATCCTGATATCTTTTTAGTCTAATCAGAAATGTGTTGAAGTTATATTTCCTATTGCAGTGCAGCCTTTGAAGTTTGCTAATTATTTCGTACTGTCAATTTTCCTACGATCTCCCAAGAATCATTCATGCTAAAGAGAACTCTTCAATTTATTGATTCACTGGCATAAAAGTGTTATGTTAAGAGATGCTAATTCAAACTAAATTGCATCCTGTACTATAATACGCATTATAATTTAAACATTTTGGTGTTCAAATCACAGAATTAGAAACTATCTGTTTGCTTTAGATTTTCACCAACTGAAACATAGCCAATTGAATCATATAATAATCACTTTGACAGAGTACAATTGTTCTACCTGTATCATTGTTAATATTTCAGTACAACTCTCTGTGGCTACCTATTATCTATACAGAAATGTATGGATATGTGCAGGTAGACATGAATCTTCCTTTACACAAACAAGAAAAAACATTACAATTTGAATGTAGTATTAATAAAAAATCTAATTAAAAAACTCCAATGTGTTCTTAAGTCAAATTCTGAAACCTGATTAAGGGTTACATGGCTAGTACTCCCACTGACTACTACTGTGTGGACTTCAAAGAAAACTCAGGTATTTTTTTCTGGATTACACTGAAAAATACTTACACAGTTCAAGAAGCAGTATCAGTGAATCACTCCAGTGTCCATCATTAGGTGCTATTTCTAAAGAAATATATTCCAGGGATTGTAGAACACATTGATAAAGTACAAAGGCATATTTCAAAGTGTCCTCTTGGAATAAGGCTACTTGAAAACCACAACACTTCATCAGCTACTCCTCATTTTTCTTACTAGTAAGGATTCATAAGAATTCAATAAATAATAGCTACTCGTTAAAAATAATTTTGTGATTCAACAAAAGTTAATTTAGAAAAAGACTAAATTTGGGTGTTTTTTTTTTTCAAATTGGTCCCTATTTGCATTTTATTTTCAATAGTCTTTGAACAATTAAGAATAAGGTCTAGATCTCCAAAGAGACTTGGATACCAAAATACAAAATGTTGAAGCAACCCAGACAGACAGTGGATTGAATTGCCTTTTGTTAGACACTCACACTTCCTATAACACAGGAAGAGTTTCATCAGTTGATTGAGCATTGCCCACAGAGGTTAGAAGAAGGACTAGATTTTAAACCCCACTCTTATCAAAACAAAAATCACTCATAAAATTTCTTCTATAGGTCAATGGATAAAGCTATGGTTTTATACAAGAGACTTGATCTTAATTCCTTCCTCTTCCTTGGACAGCTTGAACTCAGTCTCAAGAGAACAAACAAGTACCAGACAGGACAAGAAGATACATCAGTAATTGATGTTAGTGAAGCTATTAGGTCTTGTATGCATTATATGTATATATATTGCACCCTTGCAGTGAAGGACAGTGCTCTAGCAGTTAAGCAATCATTTGTTAAGGAGGACTGGCTCTCAAACCTTGGAAGGCCATCTATTTTTGATAAAACAGATGTTTACTCATTTTTAAAAAAACATGCACACACACACACACTTATCCTCCCATGCTGGCACATGGAATTTGCAGCGAACAAATAGAAGCTTAGGGGATCTAGGTTTTCAATTTAGGTATCTAAGTCCCATATATTTAATTCATTTCTTCACTCTTCAGTTAATATTAAATGCTATCTCATCCTTTCTTTTTATTTTCCTCAGTTCAGGTCAGGGACCCCTCCAGGAGAATGACTACAGCTGCAGGAGTGTAAAATTTGACATAGAAGAATATTAAGTTTCAGTTTTAAAAGACTGAATTGTACAAATCCTATACGGAAAGAGAAGTTAGGCATGCAAACCACAAGACATCTTGCAAGTAGAAAATAGCAGTCCTCAAGGCAAGAGTTTCAATATCACGCTCAATTTTGCTGGTCAATACAATCAATGACGGTAGTGTTTAACCATCTGCCCTCAAGTCCCTCTTAAAAAGGCTCTGATAGTCCTTGATAGGTGGTGGTAAATGCGATGTGAAAGCAGCAAGATCTCTAAGTCTGTGTGAGCTATCTATAAAACAGGATATGGACACAGCTGTTTAAATCTTGGGGATGTTCTTAAATTCAAAAGGGTCCAATGGATAGCTCTTATGACTATTCTGAAACCATTCAATGTCAATCCAACCAAACATAGTCCCAGCACTTGGCTAGTACACCAGGTTGCCTGCCAAGGAGGACCAGGTGTTCTTAATCCCAAGCTAAAGAGCAATTTGGCAAAGTCATTTTTAGCTGGAGGTAACCAACAAAACCTTTTCAAGTATACCCGGACCTTTACTTAAATAAGCCAAACTAGTTAATTCAGCCAACTTTATAGAAAAGCCTTGAAAACTAGCTTACACATAATTTGCATATGAATCACATACAGGGTGGGGAAAAGGAGGGCACACAGAAAAGCACATTTCTGAACTCTTTGCCAGCTATGCATCACCCCATCCTGGATTTCATAGTGTTGGGCAAGGGGAGGAACACACCACTGCTATGGTACTCTGTGTGTGAAGCTGAGCACTAAATCTCAGGAGGCATAAGATGCCAAAACTTCTCTGAAGTTGTAATAAGAGCGTGTCCTGAGGATTATTCATCTTGTAAGTCATATATTCTTTGGAAAATTATTGGAGTGATAGACTGGACATCAATTCATTGCTGAAAAATCCCTAGCATCTTCAAGCAACAAGCTGGGTTTAAAAAAAAAACAAAAAAAACCAACCCCCCCGCCCCAAAAAAAAAAACCTAGTTAAAAATACAGTGACTGGGAGTGCTGGAAAACAATACAGTTCTATGGACTTAAGCTACCTCATGGCTTGCAGAGCCAGTGGCTTTTGAAGTCTGTTTGTTAATGACAGTTTGCAACACTGTGGTAAACCAAGGTCTGTAATTTGCAGATTTTATTTTTATTATTGGAGCACTGTGGAATTGATGGCCATGAAAGAAGTAATAAAAGAAAGGGGGAGGAAAGCCCATGAAGAATGAAAAGCCTTTCAAGTTTCCTGAAAGGTGTTTTTTAGAACAAGAGGTGGGTTGTGTGGTTTTTCTTCTACTTCTTAGGGCAAGGATAGGAGCCTAAATTTAAGGGCATAGCATATGCAAAGTGCATTCAGTATGAAATGGCTGACATTTTTTTCAACAGCTTCTCCTCTTTGCCAAAAAGCTCAAGCATTCATTTTCGAATCGGTCTCTTTGCAGAGCTGACAAGTCCTGCCACAGCTGTTTTTGTCAAAAGGCTCTGAAACCTCATTAGGTCATTGTAGTTTTGTTTTCTGAACTAGGTGTATTAGTGTTCACTGTTTTACCTCAAATTGTCAATTGTAAAATGACATAGTGTCTTAAAAAGTATCCTGACATTAGCAAATGCTCCATCCCTAAGTACCTGTTGAGAGCCATCCTGTTGGTAATGTTACAGTGCGACCTGATCCCGTTCTTTTGCTTTTTATAATTTCCTAAATACATTAATGACTTCCTTGCAAATGTGCAGACATGAGCTGTACTAAACAGCCTCTTGAAAATAAAAAAGAACCAAATGAAAAGTCATGTAAAGTAAACCCAACATTCTGCTTTCAAATAACCACAAGGTAATTCAAAAGTGTCAGATCAAAATTTACTGGGAAAGCACTGATTGTGGACCTTAGCACTCAGCTACCAGTCCAACCTGCTGAATCACCTATTTTCAGCAAAAGGAATGGAAAAATTCAGCCAGCTTACTCACATCTTCTTTGACCTCAAGAGCAATTCAACACTGCAAATCAAGAATCGGTTCATCTCTTATCTTGGTTAGGATCCAGTATGACATAACTTCAAAAAAAAGACAGCTCAGTCATTGGCTGCACTCTCTCTGCAGTTGAAGGTTTAAGAGAGTACACAAATCTTTACAAATTCAGGCTGTAAGTCACTCACCCATCTCCAATCCTGTCAGTGTCTTTACATGACATGAACTAGTGGGTTTCTGTGGATTTCATAGCTTGGCAACAGCATTACTTCTACAAGAGCAGGGAGGAATAGCATCAGAAGTCCCTACAACTGTCCAGAGACTTCAGAGGACTCTGGAACAGGTAATATTCAGCAGCAAAAGCATCAGAACATTTTGGCATCTTTACTGTCTTTAAATTACAGCCTGCTTCTAAAAACAATTTCAAAAGATCTAGCAGAAGATAAGAGATCTCATTATGACTCTCATGGGTGGCTAGAATAAAAAATAAAAACTAAAAGCACTTTCAAGATTGAATCTTTTTATTTCTCACTACAACTACTGTAAGACCACTTGTCTTTTATGCAGTGTTTGTAAAGCCAGCGTCTTAACTGTCATGAAATAGTTTCCATTTCAGCATCACTGGGTTTTCCTCTCGTTCTATATACAAAGGTTTGCAATGAAAGCAGTTCTACAGTTTCTCCTTCCCTGGGTCAAATCCTGCCAAGCTCTGCCCATATCTCCTATATAGTTTCTGGTATTATGCAGCAAAGCAGCATTTAATTGAGAAAAACAAGAAAACAAAACACACTTTGAAAAATTGGATTGCACAGTGTGGGGTGCAATTTGTCCTACTTGTACATGCATCCTTTTCCTGATTCCTAAGCAATGTGTGCATGAATATAAACATAATGAGTGCTTATTATTTTATTGCATGTCATCCTAATTTGATTTTTTTTTTCCCCTCTAGCTCTTTTAAAAGAAACTGTACTTAGGACAACTTTAAAATTCCTTCTTTGCAAACAACAATGATAATAAAAAGACTCCAAACCTGTGATGAGTTCTGTGCAGAACAGCTGCTTAGTTCATCTGAAATCTTCCACTTGGAGTCTTTGCTGCTGGAGAGATCAAAGCATAGAGACAACCAAGCTCTTGGGTGCCAGATGGGTTATAAGTTCATACCTAGAATTCACAGTAGAATTTACATCTGTTTTACTTGCCACAAGACTTGCTCATGGCACATCTTACCTGTTTTTCATTGTTTCACTCTACTTGGTCTACATCTTGCTGCATCATTCAAAAATAATTGAATGCCTTATTTGGGAGCTAAAATATCACTCAAAGTGAGTAAAGAGTCACAAATGAATTTGCCAGGACTGTGCTTTCATTTGCTAGAGCAAAACAGCAAAATATATTGCTTTTTCCATTAAGCTATGATATGGATATTGAGCATAATCCTTTCCTTCCTGTTTCTCTGATATATTTATAAAGACCTTTATGTGCAAAAGGTATTAATCATTATTTTTTTATTCCACTACAGTAGTTTTGAAGGATACCGGCTAACTTCACTTATTTCCTTTTTAATATTTTCTAGTCTTTGTAGAAACTCTTTTTAAAACAATGGGTTTTTGTGATTTTGTAAGCTGTTTCTCTGAGTTCTACCCCCATACAAACACATCCCTTTACAATTCTTGTAACTGAGTTATAAATATAGAAAAAAAACCCTAAAAATAAAAGCACAGACTAGATTTCCACTAACCACAAAGTGATAAAATAATGGTTTAGCAATTATTTAAATCAATGTGAATTCTACAATGATGTAGGTGCATACTATTTTCCATTAAATTTGGGGGTTTTCTTATTGTTATAAATCTCAACAATGCAAACTTAATTCAGATGACAAAGAAGCTATGCAGTGCTTCCAACTGAATAATACCTTTAATTTGCATATGTGTTGTTCAAAAGAGTAGAGCAACTAGTCCCTACATTAGCTAGCAATATCTTCTTCCACAGTACTCCTGTTATTTTGGATGCAATAGACTGTGGAACTGAGGAATAACAGGACCTAAATTAGTGTATCAGACAGTCAAGTCAGCAACTGGGAGGTGTTTCCTAGTTGACTCTAAGCTCTCACGGAACAACACAGATGGGAAGCACTTCCTACCTTCTTTGGCTGGACTGGAAATTGCCTTACTGGTACACGACCCATCCTCAGTTATAGAGGTCTTTATCATCTTAACATTGACCAACACTGAGCCCCCATACTCTCCTATATCTTCAGCTGGTACAGAACATGGCACTTCCACTTCTCCAGCACCTCTGTCTAAGGCAAGTGCATCAGCTATGAATGTTCATCTGGAAAGGAACTCCATACCACCTACTAATGCTATTTAGACTTTTATTTGCTGGATGTACCTTTAGCAAGTGGTTTATTGTACTTTGAAAAGGAAGCTGCCTACTTTCTCTTGCTTTGCCATAACTTCACATTAGGCTGAAACTTCAAGTAGCAGAAGTACTCATTTTCACACAGGAAGGAATCATTAAGAAAGCCTAGTCCTCTCCTTAAATAGGACAGGTTAGATCATAAATAGTCTCTTTTAACATTGAAAGCAGAACACCACATCCAAATACCACAAAATTAATCAGCCTCTAGACTGAAGAGAAATGCAGTTCTGTGCGAAATTGTCAGAGGCCCCATCCTCACTAAACCTTTTTTCCAGAGTGTTCGCTCTTGGGAAAAAAACAAAACAAACAAACAAAAAAAACCCCAGGTGATAAAGGAGCATCCCTGAGCGGGAAGGAGAGAAGAAGCCTGGCCTGCTTTCTACTTCTTCCTGCGGAAGATCAGAGGACAGGCAGGCAGCCTATCTCCAGGTAGAAGCATAGCAGAGAGAAGCACAAGGTTAGTGCAGTAGATACTGAAATAGCCATGGGAATTATGAAGGTTGTTATTATTTGCTATCTATGGCTATTTTAAAAGCATTATCACCATTGTGCTAAGTACTATGGGACAGTCCAGTTAGGAAGTCTTTGACTGTCAGGAGGGATGTAGAAAGAAGACCTCTGTAGGCACTAAAGTCACCCAGCAGGAGCTTGTGCTCTCCTTGACAGCATAACAAGAGAGGAAAAGAGAAGACTAACAGCTCTTCCAATAACTGGACATGTCTTTTATTTCATGCAATGGAAATAGAGAGCATTATTGCATGGAGAATCTGGTATTCTTGTCTTTTCTCTGATCTGGAACTGAATGTACCATTAAAGTGAAATATAATATATCCAGTTCACACCATCCTGGCAGCAAAGAAGTTGTTTTTGTTTCCTTATATTTCTTTCCCATCTTAAAAAAGGAAAATTAAGAAATATTGAGGTACATTTCTTAAGCCCTTCCATAGCTGAACAAGGTTGGAGCAGGGCAGATGGAAATAATCAGTTTCCCACTATTTATTAAGTTCTCTCATTGCTTTGAAATGATGCCCTTATTTCAAGGATATATTAAAAATCACATTGATATGGGTCTAACTGCATGAAAACTCTATGTACAGATTCCTCATTTATGGGATCACTATAGGAATTGATGTTATAATTTATTACTACAAATTTCTAATGTTTCTAGTAGAAGAATTAGATCTGTAAAGAGAGCTCTGATGAAAAATTTCAGGCAGTAATAATCTTTTAGGCCTTTCCTTTTCAAACATAACCCAATTAAGTTCTGAGGGCTAAGTGCAGCTATTTTCCTATGGCAATCAATATATTTTACACAGTTTTCTATATATTATGCCATGCAATAATCAACTGAGAAACAACTGGGAGAGATTCAACGGCAGAGGTTAATAACCCAAGAACAACATCACATTCAAGGTAGCCTATTTGTGCATGTCACAAGAGTGATAGTTAATAGTCTGAAGGGTGCAATGATAAAGATTAGGCACTCTATAAATGTGTTTTTATGTGTAAAGTCTAAAATTTAAAAGCTTACCCTTTATATGGGTTCAAAAGAATCCTTTGAAAGCAAAGAAGGAGCTTCTTTGAAGTGCTGCCTAATGCATCCAGCAAAGAGAAATAAGAAATTAAACAGATTGGGTACTGGTAGGGAAGGGACTAATTAACTTAAACAGATAGGTGTCAAGCTTCTAATATGACTATAGTAGCACACTGACACTAGCAACAAGGGATGAACTCATGTATGTAAAAAACTGTAAGACCATGACTGAGTCTCTGGATTGACAGAAAAACTGGAGACTGCAAAGTGCTTTATGTTCTAGAAATGCCTGGTTTTTCTCCATTGGCTGCAAAGAGATCATAGAATCATAGAATGTGAATGGAAAGGGATACAAAAGGATCATCAAGTCCAACTGTTGCCTTAGCATAGGACAATCCCAAGATTCAGACCATGTTTCTAAGGGTGTTGTCCAAATGCTTCTTGAATATTGTCAAGCTTGGTGCCATGACTACCTCCCTGGGGACTCTGTTCCAGTGTTCCACCACCTTCTGGGCAAAGAGCCTTTTCCTAATGTCCAACCTAAACTTGCCCTGGCACATCTTCCTCCTGGTCCTATTGTTAGCTGCCAGAGAAGAGATCAGCGCCTGCCCCTCCTCTTCCCCTTGTGAGGAAGTCACAGACCGTGATGAGATCTCGTCTCAGTCTCCTCTTCTCCAGGCTGAACAAAACAAGTGACTTCAGCCTCTCCTCATACACCTTCCCCTCTAAACCCTTCACTAATTTTGTGGCCCTCCTCTGGACATTCTCCAGTAGCTTCATATCCTTTTTATAATGTGGGGCCCAAAGCTGCACACAGTACTCGAGGTGAGGCCGCACCAATGCAGAGTAGAGCAGGACAATCACCTCCCTCGACTGGCTCACAATGCAGGGCTTGATGCACCCCAGGACATGGTTGGCCCTCTTAGCTGCCAGGGCACACTGTTGGCTCATGTCCAACTTGCCATCAACCAGAATTACAGGTCCCTCTCTGCAGGGCTGCTCTTTAGTCTCTCCTTCCCCAGCCTGTATGTGTGTCCGGGGTTGCTGTGTCTCAGGTGAAAAATCTGGCACTTGCCCTTGTTAAAATTCATACACCTGGTGATTGCCCAGCTCTCTAATTTATCTAGATCTCTCTGCAGGGCCTCTCTGCCCTCAAGAGTGTCCACAGCTCCTCCCAATTTGGTGTCATCAGCAAACTTTGTTAGCAGTCCTTCAAGTCCTATACCCAAGTTGTTAATGAAGACATTAAAGAGCACTGGCCCCAGGATGGATCACTTTGTCCTCTACCCCATTTCAGTCCATATCACCCTTGCTCTTAGCTAACATGTCTGTTAACGATGTCAGCAAGCAGTGTGTAGCTTAGCACTCAGATCCCAATGGCACAGGAACACCCACTTAACATGGCCTGATGAAGAATTTTTTCCTAATATCTAATCTAAACCTCCCCTGGTACAACTTAAGGCCGTTCCCTTTTGTCCCATTGCTTGTTATTTGGGAGAAGAGACCAACACCCACCTCACCGCAACCTCCTTTTGAGTAGTTGTACAGAGCTAGAAGGTCTCCCCTCAGCTTCCTTTTCTGAACACTAAACAACCCAGTTCCCTCAGATGCTCCTCAAAAGACTTGTTCTCTAGACGCTTCACCAGCTTTGTTGCCCTTCTCTGGACACACTCCAGTGAGGAGCCCAATACTGAACACAGTACTCAAGGTGCAGCCTCCATGAGTACCGAGTACAGAGGGATGATCATTTCCCTAGTCCTGCTGGCCACACTGTTTGTAATACAAGCCAGGATGCCATTGGCTTTCTTGGCCACCTGCACACACTGCTGGCTAATATTCAGTCAGCTGTTGACCCAAT
>NW_010318365.1:0-5258 GCF_000700745.2 Antrostomus carolinensis | reverse complement strand
CTCCCCCAAGCCTGTAGCATTGCATGGGGTTATGCAATTTTACCCACTAGTCTTTCAGCAGCAATATTTTTCAGTCTCACCGGAATTGCAGCTTATACTACTCTTTTAAGGAAAGTCTCGCTCTTTGTTCTAGCATGAATTATAAACAGCCTTCCTAAGGGTTTTGCCTTTTAATCTGATTACAGTGATTTATTTATTTTTATTTACTTCTCTTTGAAAGCAGGTGTTTAAAAGTGGTGTTTATAAATTTACTTAGGTCTTTGTGTACTGAAAATTTTCCAATGAGATACAGAAATGTTTCCTTTAAATATCAAATACTTTTCAAAGATGCAGCTTTAGAAAAAACATTGTGTTCATGAATGGAATATTTTACTGAATATGTTTTTAGGACTGCCTTTCAAACATTAAGATTTTTTTTCCTTTGCTTATTTTTAGAGTAATTTCGAGTTTAGTTATACTAGGAGTTGTATCTGTTAGTTATTAGCTTAACCATTTTAGAGCTATCATGCAATGCTGTTTTTTTCATTCTCTTGGTTAGAGCATTTGTGCTATTATCAGTTGTTTTACTGAAGCTTATGATACTTGACATAAACAGGTACTTCTAAGTTTAAAGATGCAATTAAACTGTCTACCCTGAGGATAAAGATTTGTCCTTGATAAAGATGAGCTTTCTCCAGGGATGGTTGAACGACATGGAGAAATCTTTCAAAGGACTCCAAGCAATAACAATTTGAGCTTTCAAGTTCAAAGAATCTTCTTTGACCCTGATTCATATAACAGACTTATAGTACATATATGCAGGATAAATTTAATAAAATAAAACAAACAAAATATTTGACTGCACGCACTTCTTCCCATAGGGTATAGGGAAAAGAATAAACATGTGACAGATGTTAGTCATTACTAAAGTCATGGCAATGGCATGGTGAAGGGAACAGTCTGAGATCAAATACACACTGCAAGTTCTATACAATAGCTATGCAGCATACATTTTCATTGCCATTCACAGTTCATTTTAAACATTTACGTCCCATCTCTTGTGCTAAGGGTGGAAAGTGGGGAAATGGAGGAAGTAAAATGCTCCTTTAAAGACAAAACTAGCAAGGTACCTTCTCTAGGAGCTTCCAACAGCAGTTACTGTCCCTCCTTCCACCAACTTCTCTCACTGTCTTTGGAAATTCTTGTGTAAAAAACACCCTGATGATGAATACTGGAAATATATCTCTCTAGAACTGTCCTACATGGATTCCAGAGCCTCAGTGAAGACAGAGTGAGAGGGGTTTGTACTTACTCTTTTAGAGTTACAGCTTTAGTTAGGGAAATCTCGTTGTTTTACAGATTTCACTCATATAGAATCATAGAATGGTTTGTGTTGGAAGGGACCTTAAAGATCATCTAGTTCCAACCCCCCTGCTGTAAGCAGGGACACCTTCCACTAGATCACGTTTCTCAAAGCCTCATCCAATCTGGCCTTAAACACTTATATATACTATACTATATAAAAACACTAATATATACTATGCTGGTTTCGAGTCTTATGAAATAAATTTTAACAGGGATAATAAATAATAAAAGCCTTTAAGTACAGTCACAGATGAGATTACAAAGGATATTTCTAAAGTTTGAGGGGTTTTTTTAATCATTTTTCTCCTCTTGGACAAGCATTATTTCTCTCTATTACTTCTGTTAAAAGTCCCCATAAAAGTAACAACATCCTTCAAGATCAGATAAAAACAATTTGCATTCAAATTAAAGTGTGATCTGAATCTGGAACATCAAAACTTTGCAGAACTATTAAAATTCATGTTATAGAAGATATAGTTTGATATTTTTTATTACATGACTTAGAAAATGAACCAGTTTTTAAATATTACTGAAAAATATATTAGAAATGTGTAATCCAGTTTGCTTTCTAAGTCAGGAGGCTTTTACATTACATAACAATTCAGAAGGAACTTGTACTTATAAACATAAAACGTCTGCTCGAAAGCTCTGCATACTTTGTGTGCAAAATTATCTTATTTTGGGTTTTATTTACTTGGGTTCCTTGATGGGGTAAAACACCCACATAAAATATGATTATGAAAATCAGCATAATGCATAATTTTGTGTGACTTCAGCTGTTATAAGTCAGTATGAAGCCTTCTAGCTCCCACAGTTGATGATGCATTACAGAAGGGTCAATGTTTCCAAAATATTTTTTAACAATAGGAACTATTAGAGCATCCAAATATTGTCTTGACTTTCTAAACATAATTGGCTTCTCTAGAAAGGTCAGTTTCTCTTTGAACAAGTTTTCAGAGCAAAATTTTAAAAAAATTTCTAGAAGGGTAAAACTGACAAATTCCTGATTCAGTCCAGATGGTGTGGGGGTTTGGGTTTGTCTTCAAGTAAATCTATCTTCCATTTCAGAATTTGAAAACCTAGGTAAATACTAAATAAATAAATAATTAAACTGTTTGGGGGCCTTGTGTAAATGTCTTGCCCAAGGAGTTCTAGCATCTGTTTATGGGACTGATGAGAGTGAACAGGAAAAATATAATAAAAAAGTATTCAGGGATAACAGTTACAGGGCTCAAAGCCTCCAAAGAATCGTGTTACTTATTTTCTGTAGCTGTCTAAATAGGCCCAACTACAGGTAACTAAGTTTGAAAGAGTGCTGTCCAAGGACAAAGAAAAGAAATAGAATCACTCTGACACTCCAGATTCATTCAGATGTAGGATTGTCAGATGTGGTCTTTCACTTGACATTGATATTGAATTGATTTCTCCATCACTCAAAGTTACACATGATTTTCTACCACACACCTTTTCATGTACTCTTTTACTTCATCACAAGGTGAAATCAAGGTCTCATTGAAGATTACATTCCCTGTTCTCTTCACTGGCACCAAAACTGGTGCTCCAATGAGACACAATAATTCAGTGTTCTCCCACTGTATGAGTCGAAAAATAAAATTCACACAAATCAGTATTTACAAACTTGATAGCTGCGGTTAGCATCCATCATGTATTTACAGGCAATTAAATATGTGGATTCCTTTGCAAAAACTCTGCATTCCTAGGAGATCACATCATATAAAAAACTTATTTCATTCCTAGTACTTGTCAAAGTAGCTCAGCAGGCTTCTGAACACCCTTCTCCACACAATAGACATAGCCAGTATCTGAACAACTATGATTTCAGAAGTGTTGCTGTTCATTTTTTCAGAGAAGACTCCACATCTGAACACTGTTGAAAAGTCTCTTTTATTATCTTCCTGTAGAGTGAATTATTTCCCAAGAACACTAGAATTCATTCTTATCATATAGTGTTTTAAGCTGCTCTTATTTAAGTTCAGTTCTTGAAGAACTGAAATCCTGTCTAAAATACTTTTTATTCTTATTTCCTAAAACAACTTTTTTGATTTCATACAAAAAATTCATTCAGGTTTGAGTAAAAAGAAAAAAAAAATAACTTTGAATTCACTTAGCCTTTTCTAGAACAGGAGCAGTCATTTCCATTTTTCAAAGCAATATGGTACTTAAAGAATATGTTTGTTCACCTTGTGATGGAGATTACTGTTAAAATTCCATCTGAACACAAGAAAACACATTTTTACTGCAGTAGTTGTCAAACACCAGAACAGGTTGCCTAGAAAGCTTCTGGAGTCTCCATCTGTGAATATATTAAAAATCCAACTGGGCACAGTCCTGGGCAACCTGCTCTAGCTGACCATGCCCTATGCAGGCAGTGGAACCAGATGATCTCAGGAGGTTTCTTACAGCCTCAGCCATGTCATACTTCTGTGATTACATGTGAAATAAAAACATCAACATTCTTTACCCATCAGGACAGAATATAAAAAACTTTGAAATATTTGTCTCAAAAAACCTCCCCCATAAATAAAAATAAGCATTTAAATTAAAACAAACAAACAAAAAAACAAAAATTACTATTATACTAACACATAGTAAGTTTCTGGCTTTGAAACATCTTCTGTTATCATTTGTTATCACTAGAGCAACTATTTGTTGAAATGCATATCAACACAACAAATAATAAAATTTCAGGCTTAAAATATCAGAGGTGCAATCACAGAACCTCTAACAATGTCCTTTGTATCCTCCACTCTAATGTCCTGTCTTTATCTGTGAAGTATTTCACAGTGTCAAAACATCTTTTAATTAATATTATCATACATGGATCTTCCTATATTGTACATTAAGACTGTGTCTCTCTCTGTGCAGAAGAGCTTTAGAAGAAACTGGTCAAGAAGAAACTTGCAGTTTATAGTACCTTTTTCTTTCAAACCCAAGCCATAAAGAAATTGTAAACTTTTCACTATTGTGTAGAGGGTTTTCTTGTTTCCATGATTACCCACTGACATAAAAATTTCATAGTCTGATGAACAGAAATCTAAATTCCCACTCTTCTTTAGTTAAGAATAAATCTGTAAATTTAAGTATTTACATTGTGGTTTTCTTCAACAGTCATTGTGTAATTCTCACCTTTGAAACTTCCAATTAGCAAAATTGTAAGTTAAAAATAACTATAAGTTAAATGAGCACAATCTATATGACACCGAAGTAGGAGACTTCCTCCATGAGAATCACAGAATCACAGAATGGTACAGGTTGGAAGAGACCCCTGGAGATCACCTAGTCCAATCCCGCTGCCAAAGCAGGTTCACATAAAGCAAGTTGCACAAAACCCAGGTGGGTTTTGAACATCTCCAGAGAAGGAGACTCCAGAGCCTCTCTGGGCAGCCTGTCCCAGTGCTCCATCACCCTCACAGTAAAGAAGTTTTTCTTCATGTTTAAGTGGAACCTCATGTGTTCCAGCTTGTGCCCATTGCCCCTTGTCCTATCACTGGCCACCACTGAAAAGAGTCTGTCCTCATCCTCTTGACACCTGCCCTTTAGATATTTATAAACATTGATAAGGTCCCTTCTCAGTCTTCTCTTCTCCAGGCTAAACAGGCCCAGCTCTCTCAGCCTTTCCTCATAAGAAAGATGCTCCAGCCCCTTAAGCATCTTCATAGCCCTCTGCTGGAGTCTCTCCAGAAGTTCTCTCTTGAACATGGCTGGTCCAGAACTGGACACAGTACTCCAGATGCGGCCTCACCAGGGCACAGTAGAGGGGGAGGATCACCTCCCTCGACCTGCTGGTCACACTCTTCTTAATGCACCCAGGATACCACTGGTCTTCTTGGCCACAAGGGCACATTGCTCACAAGGGCTCATAGTCAACTGGTTGTCCACCAGCACTCCCAGGT
>NW_010318364.1:0-19967 GCF_000700745.2 Antrostomus carolinensis | reverse complement strand
GGAGAGTCTTGTTTGGCGGGTTTGGGTCGGTTACGCTGCAAGGCCCCGTTCAGCTTTTACCCCACAGGTGCTGCTGGTTTGAGGGGTTCCTTCTGGACACCTTATCTGACGGCCACACTGAAAATCTTGCACTATTGAGAGTTGCAGGCTCAATTTCTCATAACTTTGTTCTCATTTATTTTTGATAATGATCTCTCTGTTTCAAAGTTTCACCAAGCTGAAAGTATATCAGTTGTGATTGATAAGTTGCTGATTTTTACAATTATATCTAATAATACCTATTGTTAGTTCACTCTTACTAAAACTATTTGGGTGCTAACTATCCTAGAGATTTGTTTGGGCAGAAAGAACCTGGATACAGATGTCAGCGAGCAGAATGTTCACAGCTTGAGTACAGGGTTTCTCCTCAGTGTATTTAGTGATTGCAAGTATACCCACTCTGTATACTAGCAATTAAATTAGACTAGTTTTGAGGTGGGAGATAGGATGGCAGAGTCAGTGTGGTGCCACATCTGAGGCAGTCAGCCACACTTCTCTCATGTACTGATTGACCTAGGAAGGGTCAATCAGTACCTGTGAGGGTGCAGCTGTCCTGCTTCTGGAGATAGCCAGGACTAATCCGGGGTTCTCTGACCCTGTACTGCTATCTACTGCTTTCAAATCCTCCTGTACAGCAAAGACCAGACCTCTGGAGTAAACAATAATGGAAAAAACACAAGAGTTTAAGTATAGCTCTTAAGACACTGGTGTAATCCTCTTCTACCTCCCAGTACAGAGTCACAGAGGAACTCAGTTTGTGCAAGTTAAAGGCTACCTGGGAAATGGTGACAGTAGTGGAGGACAAGATCTGTACGTACCAGTTATACTGTCCCCGTTGACACTTTGACGTTCCCTTTACCTGTCCCTTCCTGGGACTGGGGAGCAAAATGGGAGTGCTGCTGGATTTTTTTGAAAGAAGCAGTAATAGAGTTATTTCTTCTTTGCAACTAAGATATTTTATTTTAAAAAGGGTGTCGAGTAGACTTTGTGGAGAAATTCTTACAAATAAATACAAAACTAGACAGAACTAATCTTGTAGAAACAATGAAAACCAAGGGAAAAACCAGATTATATTCTAGGCAGCCAGTGCATTTGTTGCCGTGCCACTCTTTTGCTGTTCCTTTATCCCATACTTCCACTTTCTGCTTGTTGCATTCATTTGTGGCAGCATATTTTAAATTAGTCTCTGGCACTGCAATTGAATGATTCAGGTACCTTATTCTAATCAAAGTTTAAAAAGCTTCTGGTGACTGGGAGGGTTTTTCCCTTATTTACAGATCTAGGTAGTAGTTTTCTAGGAAGAGAACTGCCATAATGTAGCTGAAGGTGCTTCCTCAAAGCTTCTGGGGTGTGGGACACTGGAGAGCAGATGAAACTTCTTTCTTGAGTGCTGCTGCAGCAGAGCAATTGCTTGATGATTAAATGGTTCAGCCTTAAGAGCTATAAAATAGAGAGTACAAATTGTCTTTCTTTTGAGAAAGAGACAGTGGTTGTACTGTGGTGGCACAGCAGCCAAACTCATTCAGATAAAGAATTACTTGTGGTTCTTAAATGCTTGCAAGAAAGAGTAAGCTTTCTTATTATATATATATATTTATTTGTTTTTACACACATCTCATATTTTATAGCACTGCTTACTTGTTTCTCTGTGTTCTATTAAATTTTCTGGCTAATAATTATGGGATATCAATTACTAATATATTGTTATCGTACCACTATTGCAATCCTGAATGTGTGTAATACTACCTTACGCCAAAATGATGCAGTGTGGACTGTTTGGGTCAGCGGTGAGTCTCATGTTCTGCTCGCTGCTGCCCCGCCGCGACAGCTCCTGACCCGCTCCACTCTCTGCCTCACAGTGCCTGGAAGCAGAGGCGACCACCTGCCAGCCTTGCTGCTGCAGGAGCAGGGAAGGGCCAAGCTCTCTCCTCTCTGCTGCTGGACACCATGTGCTGCTCTGTCACTCCCCTCCGCAGCTGGACAGGGGAGAGAAAATATAACGAAAGGCTCGTGGGTTGAGATAAGGACAGGGAGAGATCACTCACTAATTACTGGCATGGACAAAACAGACTAGACTTGGGGAAATTAGTTTAAATTATTACCAATCAAATCAGAGTAGGATAGTGAGAAATAAACCCAAATCTTAAGCCACTTCCCCCCCTGCCACCCCTCCCTTCTTCCTGGGCTTACTTCACTCCTGATTTTTCTCTGTCTCCTCCCCGCCAGCAGCACAGGGAGTTGGGGAAAGGGGGTTGTGAACAGTTCATCACACATCTCTGCCACTTCAGTGTGGGGTCCTTCCCACAGGCAACAGTTCTCCTTGAACTTCTCTAACCTGTTTTTTTCCCATGGCCTGCAGTTCTTCACGAACTGCTTTATCATGGGTCCTTTCCATGGGGTGCAGTCCTTCAGGAAGGGACTGCTCCAGCATGGGTCCCCCACAGGGTCACAGGTCCTGCCAGCAAACCTGCTCCAGCCTGGGCTCCTCTCTCCACAGGGCCACAGGTTGTGACAGGAGCCTGCTCCATCCCAGGCTTCCTACCTCCTTCAGGCATCCACCTTCTCTGGTGTGGGGTCCTCCACGGGCTACAGGTGGTCATCTGCTCCACCATGGACCTCCATGGGCTGCAGGGGGACAGCCTGCCTCACCATGGTCTTCACCACAAGCGGCAGGGGAATCTCTGCTCCAGCACCTGGAGCACCTCCTCCCCCTCCTTCTTCACCGACCCTGGTGTCTGCAGGGTTGTTTCTCTCACATCTTCTCACTCCTCTCTCTGGCTGCTGTAACTGCCATTGCACAGCAGTATTTTCCTCTTCTTCACAGAGGTGCTACCACTGTTGCTGATGGCCTTGGCCAGTTGTGGGTCCGTCTTGGAGCCAGCTGGCATTTGGCTCTATCGGACATGGGGGAAGCTTCGGGCAGCTACTCACAGAAGCCACCACTGTAGCCCCCTGCTACCAAAACCTTGCCACTCAAACCCAATGCAAGTAGCAATGCAGCGGTGAGTTCGGTCAAGCATTCAAACTAAGTCATAGGTTCCCTTTGCAATGATAATTATTAAAACTTTGGTTTTGATGGATTGGAAGGGTGACTAACAATGCTCAGATAGTAGTACTTAAGTAATTAAGCTTATAGTAGAAAAGTTCCTTTGCCAGCTAAAAAGAAAAAAGTGAGATGTGAAGGCTTCAACAAAAAGTTATTATAATGGAACTGTGGCAAATAAATGTACTTCTAGAACAGCAAATTTGCAGTTGACAGTAGAATTAACAAAGCCTTAAGCTGATTGTATCAGAGCTGGTGCTGTTCCACAGAAACACATCATATTTCTCAGGTTGCTTCTTAGTTTAACTAAGAACATATATGTAAATCCCATAAAATACACATTTCAATGTTGTGGTACAGAGATCTTAAGAACTAAAGAAAAGGGTGTCTTGCAAAGTTTAAATGTAAGATACTAGATTACTTGAGAAGTTGGGGGTTGTTTGTTTGTTTGTTTTTTTAATTTAGCAAGGTGGATGGAAATACAAAGACCAGAAAAGAAGAAATGTGAATTCATTCAAACTTCTGATTTGTGGAATCATGTTGATTATGTTTTAGTATTTATTCACAGCTGTTGTTTCCATGTATGCTGGATAATAACTGTATCAGACATATGGCCTATGCAGAAAACTTCCCACTTAAAGGTAAAAATCTTGACTTGGAGTAGCTGGGAGAATAGGGAACGATAATCTACCTTCCCTGTTCAGTGAGGAATGGCTGTATAATTGCTCCAAACAAACTGTTGCAGTGGAATTCCTTACTGAACACTTTTGAATCCTGTTGTAATAGCAGGAATAGTAGGGAGCACAGAGAGCCAAATTCAACCATGGTGAAGAAAAGTAATGTATTAATGCTAATTGTAAGGATTAAAAATGCTGACAGGCTCAGGCTCCTGTTCTGTTCCTGTGGTTTGTAATTATGCATCTGTTAGTGAAAGAGGTTGGTGCACTGCTCCTTCACATCCAATTTTATCTTGTGTAGTTCACCTGAAGGGGTTGCATTGTGCACTAATTAAAAAAACTTTGCCAGAATGTACAGGCTCTGAAAGAAAGAACAGAAGAGGCATTTGGAAATGTAAAAATGCAGAACAGGAAGAAGTGAACTAAGAAACTAAAAAAACAGGGTTTTTGCTCCATAGTTTGGAAATAACCAAGATGGCAGCATCTGATCTGCTGTCAGTGCACTATCGTAAACTATGTGAGAGAACAGAAGTTACCGGATGGTCTGAGTCAATGACAGTGCAGAAACATATTTTTCTTTTTAGGTAAGTTTGAAAAGTAGAAGAGGAATTTTGGATGGTTTAAGGCTCATTATGAGTTTGCTGTACAATGACAAGGATGGTACTTCCAGAGAACTACATGAGGACAGTGATTGATTTTGGGGGGCTCTAAAGATGATAAAGCAAGTCTTTGCCCACTGCATTTGCTAGAAGATGCAGCAGGACAGAACACTGATTAAAAATTTGGGTTGATAATGTATCTCATGTTAGTGTTATCTTTGTCTGCTGGTGCTGGAGGGTGGGTTGGGGAGGCATTTCTCTCAGAGGAAAAAAATGGATTGCTTGTTCTTCCTTGTCTCTGCTAATCACTTACTGATAACTGTGCTTCAGTTACTCATAATAATAACCTCTTTGATTTATTAGGAAGCTGCCTTGGTAAGATTGGTAACTTACATTGGGTATGCCCCTAAGTTCATTGAAACAAAGCGTCTCTTTACAGCATATTATTGAATTCCTGGTTTGATTATGATGTTTTCTAAGTAATCAGGTGTTAAGCAACAGATTTCCTGTAGTATTGGAGAGTACTGCATTCGGCCCAGAAAACAGTGTCGTACTGAGTGTGGTGTATTTTAGCTCCTTCCAAAAAACTAAAGGTTCTCCATGTCAGAGTCTTTCTGCTCTTTAGTGTTTTCCTATGGAACTGAGGAATACTGAGGAAAATTAAGTATCAGTAAGCCTTATTTTCCACTACTTCAGCACCGTCTAGGATTTTGTTATAATATCCTTTTTAACTACATTGTTAGCATAAACATTGATGTGTTAATAGTTTGTAATTTAAAACTAGCATTGTATTCTGTGCCTTTGATATCTATTGTACAGTGTTCTTCCTGTGCACTGCTTTGCAGAGGAATGCAACCTTCAAGGAATAAAAATACAGAAAAGGCAGAACCATTCTACAGGCTTCCAGTGCCAAAGCAGAAGACCAGTTCTGAGATTATAAATGAAGCCAGAAATGTTCTACGAACACTGAGAACTCGGAGACCATTTACGCCTACAGAGGTTCAAAGGAAACTTTTTGGATCTGGATCCTCACGAGCTCTTCAAAATAGACCCCCTTCAGTTTTTAGGTATTGTGGGTTAAATATTTTTTCAAATATCCTTTGGCAGCAAGAGCTTTGATTCTGTAATTGTGTTTCTGGTAATTTTTTTCCACTGTGTTAATCTATACTCCTAATCACATCTTTTGCCTTCTTTTAATGATCCTTACTGTTGGTGTTAATCTACATGTCCAGGAAGTTCCTGTGGATTAGAGCTGCCAGAGGCAGTCATTACACTAGTTTTGTGTGTGGAGAACGGTACAGAAAAATGGTCTGTAACTCACCTTTTTCTTAAGACAATGTCTGATTTTAATTGAAATAGTCTTCAGCTTTTCCCTAGAAACTGTGAAAGCTTGCTTGTTTCCCCATAAACTGTATGCTAGGTCTTTTTCAGAGCTTTCTCAAATCTTTTTGTATATAAAATTGTAAATCTTGAAGTTTGAAATGCTTATTTTTTAAGCAAAATTTATACTACTTCAAAATTATTTCTTTTTGGAGTTTTGTTACATAGCATAATTCACAGAGCTCAATAGATCTGTCTGTTGTGACAAAAGAGAAAAAAAATGTATATTGGGCTTTTTACATGCATTTTCTTAGTCTTTCTTTTTTTAGCTCTCCTTCTATGCCGATTCTGTAATGACTGTAGGGAGGAGATAGGAGCTGTACGTGAACGTTAGGTGTCAGGCATACCAGAAAGGATGCTGAAACGTGTTTGAATGGCCATATGTGTAAGTCAATGTCTATGCAGTTTTCAAGGCAGCACAACTTCAGGCACTGTGTTTATCCCAGAGTGCATAGTGTTGTGTCCCTGCAGAAGGCAGATGCCTGAGAGTGACTTGGCTGTTCGTTGGTGACCAGGTAATGGGGTCACTCTGGCTGGCATCCATGCTTGTTCTGTCTGGGCTTCTACTCTGTATGGGAAGAAGCATGCTCATTCCTGCACAAACCTGGGTTTTCTGCCCTGCAACGTTCTGCAGCTTGTGTCAGATAGCTTGGGCACTAACCACAGTTGGGTTTGTACTTTAATTTAGGCTTATATTAGAGAATTGCTATAGATGTGTATGAAATGAACTGTATCATGGCAGGTGTGCAGGTGATCTTGTAATTCTCCCTTGAGGCAGCTAAATTTCAGATATCAAAGTTAAATAGCATTCATGGAAGAAGAGTGATACTGTAAAAGTGCTCTGTCACTCTTCCCTTCTTCTTTCTTTCCCCCATATTCATTGTCAAAGGGAAGAAGCATGCAATTAAGAACCAAACCAAAACAAAAAAAACACTACAAAACACTAGGTCTGCTTTATTCATGTTATGTTTCATCTCTTTATACTAGTCTTCATGCATCCAGTTTTGATTTGGCTGAATCTAGACCGATGTCTGGTGTTCGTCTTAGCCCACTGGATCATGTGAGTACTCTGGAAATAACTCATGCAATACTGACATAAAAGTATGTGTTAGGAAAAGATATGGTTTAAATAGGTTAGGGAGAAATGGAAGCCTGTTGCAATGTTAGTCTGAGACTTACTAAGTAATTTTTAAATTTTTTTTTCCCCCAAAGAAACCTGAAAATAATTTAAACTATTTAAATATTGCTGTATTGCATTATAATTCTAAGTGACATGAACAAGAATCAGAACTCATATACTTGAGTCAGCTTTCTTTTGTAAGATTACTAAAATAGAAAAAGGTCATCAGCATCAGCATGAGCCAGAAATGAGCCCTTGCTGCTAAGGCGGCGGCTAATAGTATCCAGCAGGTTGAGGGAAGTGATCCTTCCCCTCTACTCAGCACTGATAAGGCCACACCTGGAGTACTGGGCCCAGTTCTGAGCTCCCCAGTATGAGAGACACACGGAGCAACTGTAGAGAGTCCAATGAAGGGCCACAAAGATGATGAAGGGACTAGAGCAAGGCTGAGAGAGCTGGGACTGTGCAGCCTGGAGAAGAGAAGGCTCGGGGACAATCTTAGCCATGTATATAAATATCTGAAGGGAGGGTGCAAAGAGGATGAGGCCAGGCTCTTTTCAGTGACAGAACCAGAGGCAATGGCACAGGCTGAAACACAGGAGGTTCCATCTGAACTTCAGGAAACGCTTTTTCTACTGTGAGGGTGATGAAGCCCTGGCACAGGTTGCCCAGAGAGGTTGTGGAGTCTCCGTCCTTGGAGATCTTCAAAAGCTGCCTGGACATGGTCCTGGGCAACCATCTCTAGGTGGCCCTACTTGCACAGGGAGGTTGGCCTGGATGACTTCCAGAAGTCCCTTCCAACCTCAACAATTCTATGGTTCTGTGATCAATAACTTGAAAGTAACTTAAGTTGATTGTGCTTTTTATTCAACTTACCATTATTTTTTTTCCAATTATTAAATTGTTTTTATCTCAACCCTTGAGTCTCCTTACCCTTCCAATTCTCTCCCCTGCTCCCTGGGTGGGGAGAGTGAGAGAGTGACTATATTTGACTGCAAGCCAAAGGAGTAGAACCACCACAGGTACTTGTAAGAATTCCTTTATCCCCTCTGAAAATTTTGAATTGTTTTCAATTTATAAGTGGATCTGCTCTTTCAGGTTTCTTATATTTAATCTTTAAATATAAGATTAAGTCATGATAATTTAGTAGCTGAGAGAAGAGACCATACTAAAACAGTTAAGTATACTTGCTGTATATATTGTTTCTTCAAGAAAGTAATCTGAATGTAGCATTCTTTAGGAGATTGGTGGGGGGAAATTCCAAGAAATGCTATACTTCAGTAATTTTGATAAGGTGATGTATTTATATGAATCAAAATAAAAAATTCTGACCATACTTATATTTAGATTAAATATATCTACCATTGGTTTTAAATACAGGTGTTAAATTTTCATTTAACTTGTGTGTGAGTGTTGAAAAAAAAAATAGAGAAAGCTACTGTTAAGACCAATGCAAAAACTGCCTTTTCTGCTTTACCAGTAAGTTAGTATACTGTAAATGTAGAGCTTGTATTAGTCACAGTGGTTGCTGCGAGTAGGTTTCACCTCTTGACTATCTTCAACTAATACCAGGAAGAACTCTGAAGGACTGGACTGGAGACTTTCTAATGGACTCTTTATTGTAACAAAATCAGTAGAGAACCTTAATCTTAGAGGGCAATGCATTTATGTAAGGCACAAGTATTTTGTAACAGAGGTTCAGAGGGTTGGTCACATCCTCTAAGATGCAAGATACTGACATAAATAAAACTAGAACTTGCATTCTGGATCTGCGTGATTTGCCTCAGTGTGTGATAGGAAGTGTTATATATGGTATGAACACATTTGAAGTGTTTTGGAAATAGTACTTCAGTGCTCAAAAACAAATAATAAAGAGTAGATGTGCCTCTAGAATTGTTAGCACAAGTCTTTGGCAGAACATGCTTTTAAATGGCTTTCTGTGTTGATAATGGTATAGATGTCTGGCTTGTTCAGTGGAATGGTATCATTAGACTCTGGATATGAAAATGAAGATTTCTTAGTGAGCAAAACTGTATAACTTTTATCTATTCTATTCTGAACTTAACCCTTTATATAAATAATTTTATTTTCTATTTTTAAATTTTACTTACATGAAAATGAAATTATCTGTGCTTTTATTAAAACTTCTTCTTTATGTTTGTCACAGAAACCAATACTAGTCACTTCTGCAAAAGATGGAGATTCTTCCATTTCCCTTCCAAAGCCTCCTGCCAATGCAGCAGAGTTTAGAAAAGTCAGCAGTGCTCGGGCACGCTTGTTTAGAAGAACTTCTCAGGGAAGTTTCCTTTCTGCTAAAATGGTTCCTCCTGATCAGAGTAAGATTGTTTTGATACATGTTATTTCCTAGAAAAATAACTGCATTATGGATTTTAATATAGTTAATTATATGAAATATTATATTACATTATAGGACCTGCATGTCCTTTCAGAGTAAATTTTTTAAATATTTAAATGGCTTTAAGGCAGTTTTGAAAATGTGATATCCAGAAATGATACTGGCTTTCACTTCTGAAAGTGAGTTGAAAGCTACTCAGGTGCCTTTTTTTCCTATAGGTTTCTACATAATTAAATTTTTACTGTAAGTTTTCTTCCATGGATAAAATTAACATTAAATGCTGAAATGTTTAAAGAGATAATGAGATGGTGTCATCTAAGGAGATTCTCTGGTGGATTACTAAGCATAAAAGGAGGAGTAAAAAGGAATTATATGTCTTGACAGGCCTCCAACTACATCATATTTGTTGTTAAGAGTTTCAGTGGAGACTTAATAAAGGTCACTAAACGTGGGATTTAGAAGTAATTTTCTTGCAGATGGGAGATAACTAGACATCTTTGTTTCCTGCACATTGGCTCATAATAAAACATGCTGGAACTCTGTCTTTAATGAAGACTCGTTTGTAATAATTACAGTTCTTGCATTGCCTGGGATTGTTACTGTACATGATAAACTGAATATCTCACTTTTTTCCTTATTGCAAAGTATGTCATATACAAAAAGTACTAAACTGTACTTCATTATTATGTACATATTCTATAAATATATATTCATATCATGTACACTTATATGTAGTTTAATCCTTTAGCCTTAATAAGTCTATGTTACTAATTGGAGAAGTTGAGAACCTAATGTAATTATAGCCTGAGTTTGCCTCTTTTCCCCTTTGGTGGTAATACAAATATTATGTAAATTCTTTGTGCAGGTTCTTATCATGTGTACCTACCAAGGTACAAGATTAGCAGCTACCTTTTTCTTGAGTTCCTTTATAATATTCAGATCCTGAAATATAACCACTTCTTTTACAAGGTACAATCCACCTATCTGTAAAAGAGAAATAAAACAAAAATAGATGAAAGATTAAAATATTAAAACACAAAACTGAAAGACTTTAAGAAATTATGTTCATAAAAAGACTTTGACGACTTTGCTCTAAATAGTCTTAAGCTTTCTCTCACCTTTTAAAGTGCTAAAGCAAATTTTGATAATGTAACATGACAAACTAATTCATTTTGAGCTCCATCGTGTGTTTTTATTGTGTAAGAACACTTTTACAAAATGTATTCCCTTTGTCTATTTCAGATGAAGAAAAGCTGGATTCTGAAGAACCAGCAATGATGAATAATCTTTGCAGAAGTAACAATAACGGCTTGGCAGAGCAAAGGTCATACACACCATGTAGCGATGAAAGTAAACAGTTACTTTGTAATGAGCATATCAGCAGATCGGAAAGGGAAGACATACTACAAGGGACAACAGGAGAATTTTTGTTTCAGCTGAGAGGAGAAAGGTTGGTATTGCTTGAGTATGGTTAATGTGCACGTTCCACACACCCCTCTTCCTAGATATTCAGTTGTGCAGATATCAAAATGTTTAAAATTGATGGAATTTGGAGGTAGCACTATTTATGCATTGAAAAAAGACTATGTTTAGGTTCTTAGAAAAAAAAAAATCTCTACACTTCTGTTCTTAGGAAGTTTCTATACTCAAAGGACTAATTTGTCCAAAAGTTATTGGTAGGAAGTTGCTTGATATGAAATAACCTTAATTTTGCTTGATCATTAACATTTCGAAACTAAGTCTTCTAATAATTGCATATGGAATACTCAAGGTTAAATTCAGTGTGCTTGCTTTTACAGTTCAAGCCTGTTGTTTTAAGGTGCTGTCCATTCTTCCCTTAGCTCCACAGATGAGTAGAGCTGAGTTTTCAGTTCTGGTCTTGGGGAAATATGTGATCATACACAAAAAAACAGGCTTAAACTCATTAGCAATAGAGATTAATGAGACTTATGTGCATGCAGTCTGTTTTTACTGAACCTAGATTATTACATCCATTCTCTAATTCATAATTAAGTAATTTTTTTTTTTCTTTTGATTCAGACCTGAATTCTTGCACAGGGAAGAACAGTCTGTGGCACTATGTTCAGTATCAGTTGCTGCATTAGTAGTTGGATGAACAACCATTTTATGCTAATAACATTGACAGATCTGACAGCCTCTACAACAAAGAATGAATAACAGTTTATTTTCAAAGCATATCCTATAAACACTTGGTCACTATTAAATATAAATGTTTGCCAGTATTCTAGATTGTTTTTATGCTTAGGAAAAAAAATATTTCCCTGGATATTCTTAAGCACCTTTGATATTAAAACATATATTCTTAATTTTATAAAATGAAACACCTTTCATTTACTAACTTGATAATAATATTGGATAGTTTAGAGAATGTTGTCTATTGAGGCTGTTACAGCAAATGGTGCAGAGCTATTGTAGCACTGATCTTCTATATAAAACTGAAAGCAGGATTTAAAAAAAAAAAAAGATTCTGAAAGACTGGAGATCTGTGGGAGCAAAGAAAAAGTTTAACGAGTATGGAGAGAGGGAAAACAAGAAAATAAGCCCAGCAATGAAAAATTGTGATCAAAGGAAAGTAAAGCACCAAGGAGAATACTTCAGTGCAAAATCATTTTCTCCCATTAAAATCAATGACCCGAAAGACTTTTTAGGTAAAGTTGGATGGATTATCATACTACATAAGTTACTGTAATTTCATTTTTATTTAGTTAAGGTGTGATGTGAAATACTTTAGTGTTGCTGTTGAAATGGATAGTTAGTTAATGGTATCCAAGTGTCTACTAAGGAAGGGTCAGTTGACACTTTTACTAATTGGAAAGAATGCTATTCCTTCTGAGTCATAATTTTAAAACTTGCAGGTGTGATTGAACAGTTAACTCATTGTACATCCTTGCTATCTGTTCAAAATTCTGTGTTTCTCCTTTATAAACTTGAGAGCTCCAGAAGTTTTTGATTTTGGGTTTTTGCTACTGGTGCTTTATGCAATCACCCAGTCATGTGGTGTTGTGTATCATAATCACTGGGTTTTCTGGTATCCTGAATCTCAGAATGTCATGATTTACCTTGATAATTTTTGAGAATGACTGGCTTATCTATTGAAATATTCTTAGGAACAGGCAAAAAAAACCTATTACTGAAAAGTGCTTGTTGTGACATGAAGTCTTATAGGACATTTTCTCTGTGTAAGAGGAATTTTAGAAAATACAAAAAGTTGAGAGGGGAAAATTATGTATTTTCAGTTTTATATTCTTCTAATATCATTATGTATATTTGATGAATAGATTGTTAAGGTTCGAGTAAGGCTTAATTTCTTTGTAACCTGTTACTTACTTTTCTGACTCTTAACACGTTAACTAACATACTAATGATTCTAACCATAAAAGATAGAATGTTAATGTATGTAGCTTGTCATATCCATATTTGAACTAGAGAGAATAATACTAGAGGTGAATCTTACCCATCACTTAAATTAGATCTCAAATTACTGGCCTTAAGATAGTACAGAAAATTGTTTTCCCATCTTGTTTTGACTAGTTTTATCCAAAATAGAAGAGTTATGTAATATTCCTCCCTCTTTCTGTGTTGAATGCAAGATCTGTATTTTTGAATGGTGCAGCTTTACCTTCTCCTGTGAGTTGTGCCTGCTTTCTGTGGACTTGAGACAGAGATTATTTTTGCCAGTACTGCCTGTGCTGCTTTATACCCTTGCACCAAGGATCACTATCAACATTTAGGTGCTCATATGGCTTGGAGTACCAGACATACCTGCAATGCTGCAGTATGCACAAAAATAATACAAAATGCTTTCCCTTTAGTAAAGGACAAAGATCCCTCATCTAGATCAGTCCAAACAGTTCGTGTCGTTGTATGATGGAATGGCTCTAGGTAGTCTCAGCTACTCTCATACATTCTAACTCATTGCGAAGACTTAGGCCAATGCACACATTGGTTCAGTGTTCGCTTGTGCTACTACATGATCTGTATAATTTTCTGAGTTCAGAGATGTCATTCTTCATCTGACAAGGTGGTTGAAAGCTATCACAAACCTATCCTTCAATATAGTTCATTGAGTTCATACTGCGTCCATTTCTGGAGCCCCCAACATAAGAAAGACATGGACCAGTTAGAACAAGTCCAGAGAAGGGCCACCAGGATGATCTGAGGGCTGGAGCACCTCTCCTATGAAGACAGGCTGAGAGAGTTGGGGCTGTTCAGCCTGAAAAAGAGAAGGCTCCGGGGAGATCTTATAGCGGCCTTACAGTACCTGAAGGGGGCCTACAGGAAAGCTGGGGAGGGACTTTTCATAAGGGCAGCTAATGACAAGACAAGGGGAAATGGGTTTAAACTGAAAGAGGGGAGGTTTAGATTAGATATGAGGAAGAAGTTCTTCACTGTGAGGGTGGTCAGACACTGGAACAGGTTGCCCAAGGAAGTTGTGGATGCCCCCTCCCTGGAGGTGTTTAAGGCCAGGCTGGATGAGGCTTTGAGCAACCTGATCTAGTGGAAGGTGTCCCTGCTGATGGCAGGGGGGTTGGAACTAGATGATCTTTAAGGTCCCTTCCAATCCAAACCATTCTATGATTCTATGAGTTTGGTCTTGATAGGAGTTGTATATATAAAAGGTTCCATTACCATAGAGGGGTCATTGCAGTAACAGAGCTTTCTGGAATTCTTTCTCAACATAATGTGTTTACAGGTACTGGATGATTGCTATGATTTGGTTGCATCTGCTTCTATGTCATAAATAGTTGAGGCATCTTGTATGAAGTTAAAAGTTATTTTCTATTCAAAGTACTTTGTATTCAGGAATAATAGGATGAGGGCTTAAAGGAATGTGAAAACTTTTATTACCTAGAGTCCTGTTATTCTCCATGTGAAGCAGTTGTGTCTGCCTCAATTCGGTATCCCAGTGATTTAAAACCCTTGCAGGAATTAAGCAAGAGGATTATAGAAATAGTACACTGTAAAGGAGAAAGTGCGTGACACTTCTTATTCCCCTTTCACCAAAATAACTTTTCTAATAAAGCTCTGTTTCTGTTAATGATGAAACTGTAGAGCATGCCAAAATAGTATGGTAGATTCCTGCCATTAAAGCTATTACATTTATTTCAGAGAGAACAGAAGGGAAGTATTTTATTCTAGCTCACTTTCCATATCAAATTATTTTGTAGTCCCAAGGAGTGATGAAAAGAATGAACAACGCTAATGAAATTACTGCTGCTTCATAAAGATACTGGGGGGGGGAGGGGAAGTGAAAAGGACCTTTTGAGGGGAAGAGTTATTTGTCATTTTGTTTGCAATTCTGTTTTTCAAATAACCATCTAGTTATAATAGTATAGGAATATTAATTGAAGCAGATTGAATTTATTGACATGTTGCCTCAGGAAAGCAAGGAGCAATTTCTGACAATCATAAGGAAGCTAAGTTTTGTTTACATCTTCATCCAACCATTGTGCCTTGCCATCTATTGTGATTGCTGTAGAAATGAAACTTCTAAAATGTTTTCTGCATTCATATATTTCAACAGAAGTGTTGACAGTGATGGCAGATTTGCTGATGAAGAGCAACAGTTTCCCTGGTAAGAAAAGATGAATTATTATTTTTTTTTCCTCCTCCTCCAATTTCTCAATATTCTGAAAGCTTAGATGTCATTCCAGGACTCCTTAGAAACATAGGTGCCTTCAGTCAGGAGGAGCTTGATGGCAAACAGTTGTTTCCCAAGTGGCCCGCTCTACACTTTTTTTTAATAAGTGATTTCTATAAATAGCTACAAAAAGATTAGAAGGTGCTGTAAAGAAGATCTATTATCCCCTCTTTTCTATCACCATTGCTGTCCTTATTAAATGCCTGTTTGACAGAATCCTTGAGAAGTCTTCATCAACTGTTTCTATAGGACTAGTTTATCTTCCTTGTGCTTTTTAGGGTTTTGGAATGCTTCAGTAGAAAATGATGAAAACGGGATGAGTGAATACTGGAAATCAGTTCTGTCTAATTGCTTAAACTAGCTTCACATCTGCACCCAAATATTAATTCTTTTTCTCCTCAAAGAAAGAGATTCCTACAGATGAGATCAGTTTTCTTGTCTAAAAGGAACACCCATTCTGTTTTGCTCTAGATGAATTTTTGAAATGAATGACATGGTGTGAATATTAGTTTGGCGTATGGTCTAGCTGATATTGCTGCAGGTTCTCCAGACTTCTTTTGGGATTTGTCTTCTCTTGTTATTCACAACTTCTGGAGTTCTCATAAAGACATGGAAACAGGAAATTAATCTACTCCTAACTAATCTTTCTCTATTTCTGCCTCAGTTCCACTGGCTATTGAGACCACTAATTTAAGAAAGAAACAATTGAGTGATGGGAACACTTTCACAGGTAGAGCTTTCTACAGTGTTTTCCAAAGAAAGTACGACACATGCACTTCCAATAAGGTGCCTATTTTTGTATAAGATTAGGGGATACTGAGAGAAAAAATGGAGTGAAGAATTCTTTCTTTCAGAACTTCTTACAGAATTCTGAAGAAAAGAGCAACTGGAGCTGTTATCTCTGGTCTCTCCACCTCTGAAAGAGAAAGTGGCATTTAGGCTCACTATTACTGCCTACACCAAAGGGAGTCTTTCCACTCTAGTTGTTAGTCTTAGGATAAGGTCATTGGTCTCCAAATCATTGGTCTTGAGAATCCTTATTACCAATTGCATGTTAATTCTGGAATAGGGAAGTCTGCCATGCAAGGCATAAAGAAGGAACACCAATCTAGGTAGGACTAGATTGAATTTTTTTTTAGAGTGAGAATGCTTATGCAAGACTCAGGTTAGAAAGATGAAGATGCTGTGGTTTTCAGACTCAACTATATTTAGGCTAGTATTTTAGGTGGTTTTTGTGGTTAGAATTAGGCTGTTAGTTGTCTACTTGCTTAAAGATACCCTGCCACAAATAGATATTGTTTATATTTTCTGTATTAGGCAGAATATGCAAAGGCTGTGAAGAATAAAAAGGATAAGGATATAGGTTTTTTTATCAAGTTCTATTATTCTTTTAAGCCATACTATTTAACAAGAGCATGAAGTTCTTTATCAACAGCCTGTGCAAAGAGAATAGTATATTCTTTTTATTGCTGGAGCTGTCATAAGTAATAGACTATGCCCATGATTGTGTTTATAGAGGAATTGTATTTGCTCATCTTAAGGATGACTCAGAGTGCAGTTGGCCTATTTGTCAACATATTTTTGCAAATTATATTGCCTTTCTACTGTTTAACCTTTCTCATATCAGTGTTATCAGTTATAGTCTCAGTTACAGTTTTAATTCCCTTTCTTTTTGTCTTTTCTGGTGGTGCTATTTATGATACAATCCTCTACAGTTCCTGAAATAATTTCAGGACATCTGTATTATCAGTTTTTCAATTCTTTGCATGCTTTTGAAAAGCTTTGTAGCTGAGAAACAGGACTGACTAGAGGTTTCTGTAATTCGTTTGATACTTTAATTTATATTTCTTTTAGTTGTCTGCAAGTTATTTACTATGTCTCTTATTTACATTTTCTAAAAGGAAAATAGTCTTTAAAAATGAGCTGTTATACTAATTCTTTTTTATTTGAGACATACCTATTACTCATTTCCACATTATGTTTGTATTTGTCTTGTTTGTCTGTGAAATTGCATCATAGAAAGGAAAGTTCAGTGGTAGTTGAGTAAAATAAGGACACATTCTTTTAAGTGGCTCAGTGAAGGTCAGTTCTTTGTTTAAAAAGATAGTCTGCCTTTCAAGTGCTCAGTTGTAGGTCAGGAAGAAATCACCTGGTTTAAAACAAAACAAAACCTGCAAAAATATATTCTCTACTGTTTGACCAAGGAAAGACAATACAGAAAACTAGTTCTCATCTCCTTTGACAACATAAAAGGTCTGAATAGTATAATGAAATAGGAATAGATGGATTAATGAAAAATACAAATGTTAATTGGCATATGGAAAAATTAATTTCTATGAGAGTGAATGATAAAAGCAAAATACTGATTTTTCTCATTTTGACAACAGATAAAACCTATTCCTAGTAGTTGCTTTGGCAACTTTGTTTACCCTTCCTTTCCAAGTCTGCTGAGCACTGTCTTGTTATAAAAATCAGTATGGTTTAGAGTTATAACTCTTGTTTCCTGATCACCAAATACTTCACAGTGGAAGAATCATGGTAGCAGAGGGCTTATGTTCTAAAGTGGTGGTTCCTAAGCGTTGTGTAACAGAACGTTGTCTGAGAAAATGAGTTGCAGTCTCTCTCACTTGCTCCAGCTCTACATCTGACTCCCTTTTTCCCTTGCCTTGGGGTTTTTGCACTACTTTGTCCCTTGCTGCTAACTCAGGGTCTGCTGCGTCATCCTTCTTTCCCTGATTCCCAGGATCACCATTAGTTCCTTTTAACTTTCCCTTAGTTCCTTTTAACTCTCCCCGGAGCTGCCATCCTTCTTTTTGAAACAAAGCTGCTGAGTCTGGCTGTGCCCTGATGAACTTGGTCTAGAGCCTTCGGTATCTTTGCACCATGCTCCCCAGTGCTCCTGCCAAGAGCCGTGATGAGCAGTCCATGAGACCACAGTTGGAAATAATTTAGAAAGATGGGAACTGGCAGTCAGTGTATAAGCAAGCTATTGTCTGATACGCCATGGAGTTGTGCAGCCATCCAGAAGGACCTCGACAGGCTGGAGAAATATGTTGACAAGGAACCTTGTGCACTTTCACAAAGGCAAGTGCGAAGTCCTGCACCTTGGGAGGAACAACCCCAGGCACCTCTATATGCTGGGGGCCATCTAGCTGGGAGGTAGCTTTGCAGAAAAAGACCTGGGGGTCCTGGTGGACACCAGGTTCATCGAACAGATCAGGTTGTAAGAGACCTCAGAAGATCATCTGGTCCTATCTTTTGTGGAAGAGGGAACCTCAGCAAGGCTAGCTAGCACCCTGTTCTGTTGTGTCTTGAAAACCTCCACCACACCTGGAGTGCTGTGTCCTGTTCTGGGCTCCACAGTGCAATAGAGATATGGTGTAGCTGGAGAGCGTCCAGCTACTGAGATGATGGAGTCCTTCATATGAGGAAAGACAGAGAGCTGGGACTATTTAGCCTGGAAAAGGCTCAGAAGGGGTCTTATCCATGTATACCTGAAGGGAGGCTGCATTGTGACACCCTCATCAGTTGTGTGACAGGAGCTCTTCCTTCTCCTCCATGGCAGGCACTCAAAAGAGGTTATTTACCTGTGACCGCTCTTTTTAGAGACTTAGTGGTTGTGTATACTTTCGCAATGCATCCTTGCAGCATTCCCTTTGTAGTCCACAGAATTTAGGAATTTTTGGTTGAAAGGAAAATATACAACTGTTTAAATAGCCAAATGATCCTTATCAATAGAAGGCACATCATCCTGTATGCTGCTAGCATTAAAAATAAACCCAGATTACAGTGTAGATGGAGTCACACCCTGAATACACATCAGTAACATCTCAAAGAACAGTCTTTCTAAGTGGCATGTCTGTTTCAGGATTACCCACAATCAGGGGGACTGAGCTCTGATCTAGTCTGAAAGAACACCTTTGGGCCTAGTAGTCCTTTTGATACATTCGGGTTGCCTGAGCAGGCCCCCAGGATCTGCTTAGCATTGCTCTAAACCTGTTCTTCTTGCCATTTACTGAAATGTCTTGATTTTTGGATGTAGATACATCATGTCTGGCTTTCCAATGCACACAACTTATGTTTGTAAAATCAGATGTTCAGTGCTTGTATTTATGTATAAACAGTCTGCATCTTTTACTTATTGCAGTGCCTAGGCTGTTTTTAGAGCCTTGTGAAAAGTTAGAAATTGTTCTCCTAGATGTTTGAAGACCTGAAAACATTGATATATCAAGGATCCAAAATAAAATTTTTAAAAATTTGAGTCATATTTTTAGGTTTTATATTAACTAGAAGAAAGGAAGATTGTGGGGGCTGAAGGGAGTGGAATGAAGGAAAATACACTGGGGAGAAATTGAGTAATTATTGGAAGGAAAATGGAAGAAAAAAGAAGAGGTGGGGAATGCATCAGGGTTAAAAATATGACGGTAGAAACTGAAGGAGAACTGCAGGCAGGGCACCCCAACAGCACCCTCTATTTGCTGGAGGCATGTAAGAAACTTTTTGATCACTGTTAGAAGACAACATGGACTTTCAGCATGACCTATTATGGCTTTTGTATATTTTTGTTAGATAGGACCTGCAGGGATGCAACTAGGAATGCTAAGGCCCGCTTGGAACTAAATCTGGCAGAGGAGGTTAAAGACAACAAAAATGTGGACCTACTGTTGAATGAGGCAGGTGCCCTGGTAACAGGAGACACTGAGAAGGCAGATACTGAATGCCTTCTTTGCTTCAGTCTTTACGGCTAAAAGTGCCGCTCAGGAATCCCAGATGTCAGTGGGAAGAGAGAGAGTCTGGAGAGAGGAAGACTGCCCCTTGGTTGAGGAAGAACTGATCAGAGACAGCCTGAACAAAAACAATTCACACAAATCCATGGGCCCCGATGGGATGCACCCACGAGTGCTGAAGGAGCTGGCAGAATTGATCACTAAACCATTTTCTATCATCTTTGAAAGGTCTCGGAGAACAGGAGAGGTGCCTGAAGACTGGAGGATAGCCAATGTCACTCCAGTCTTCAAAAAGGGCAAGAAGGAGGATCCGGGCAACTACAGGCCGATCAACCTCACCTCCATTCCTGGGAAGGTGATGGAA
>NW_010318363.1:5289-19082 GCF_000700745.2 Antrostomus carolinensis | reverse complement strand
CCAAACCATTCTATGATTCTATGATAAGTTGGAAGCTTAAGTCTCTCTTCTTATTATGAATCAGATCACTGAATGAACTCACAGAATGCTGGTTTGCTCAACATACAGGCAACAGGAAAAAAACATGGCAAAATAGTGTGCTCCCATGAGGGCAAAATTCTGACTTTCCTGGAGGGGTCCTTCGTAACAGATTCACCTTGCTACTGGAATCTGGTGCTGCAGAGCTGTGGTGGGTTGACCCTGGCTAGAGGCCAGATGCCCACCCAAGCCCACTCTATCACTCCCCCTCCTCAACTGGGCAGGGGGAGAAAAATATGATGAAAAGCTCATGGGTGGAGATAAGGACAGAGAGAGGTCAGGTACCAGTTACTGGCACAGGCAAAACAGACTCGGCTCTGGGGGAAAAATTCTCTACTTCCCATCAGCAGGCGATGTTTGGCCACTTCCCGGGAAGCAGGGTTTGCATACGCGTTGCGGTTCCCGGAGGACAAACGGAAGTAACGAATGCCCTCCCCTCCCACTCCTTTTCCCTTGCTTTTATTTCTGAGCATACGTCATATAGTATGGAATATCCCTTTGGTCCGTTTGGGTCAGCTGTCCTGGCTGTATCCCCTCCCAAGACCTTTCCCACCTCCAGCCTACTGGGGGAAATGTTGGAGAGACAGCCTTGGTGCTGTGCTAGCACTGCTCACCAGTAACCAAAACACTGGGGTGTTATCAACACCCCTCGAGCCACCAATACAAAACACAGCACTCTGAGGGCTGCCAAGGGGAAAATCAACCCCAGCCCAGCCAGACCCAATACAAAAAGGAGTCATTCTGCTTTACACGATTAATGTTAGTGACAGGAAGAAAATCTCATGATCATGCAGTAAAAACAACAGCTATCGAATAATTGTTCTTTACAATTTAATTTATCTGTAAACACAAAGCACCAGGGTTTTTTTTTCCCCACACTTTGGTGAATTTGACACTTCTTCCCTTAAATAAGCATATTTAATCCTTTAACATGAACATCTTCAACCATCTTTAGTCTTCTAAGTCACATGTCAGTTATCGGGAAAAGATTTGTTAAATTAAAACTCTTTTTTTCTCATTTCCCAAATCAGAAGGAACTAAAAAGCTCATGAGGAATTCAGACCCAAGCTCTGCTAGCCAAATGCACATGCAGCAAATGGTCCCGTTGATTTTGCTGTAGAGCCTCACAGCGTGCAGTACAACACATCTGCACAGCTCTGGCTCAAGCAGTCCAAGCTCATACAGATCGATTCAAACAATAAGACAGCTCCCAGAAATTCTTACAGTCTGCAACTGAAACAGTTAAAAGTTAGAGCTACTTCCATTACGAACTTTATATTCCTACATTTCCTGTATTTAACAGGAGAAATGGGGTGGGTTTATTTCAAAACCAATTTGATTGCCTCAGAGAGACAGTTGGAAAATTCCTTTTATTATGGTGCACTCATGCTTAAGTTTCATTGACATAGCAGTGTCAATTACCAAAAGGATGGTCTCCTAGTTCAAGATGCAGCTTGCTACTGCTTACATCAATTCTTAGTCTTTTAAGATGACTCTCCTTTAATTAACCAGTTATAAGAATGTTATTTATTTTCTGGGCTGTGCCAGGACAGTAAGAGCAGAAAGTGGGACTGGTTCTGCATAACACCTACATGAGAGATGAAGTTGAGCAAACTAGATGCTGATATATTGTACACACCAACCAGGAAGTTTGCAAGGAAATACATGTGTGACAATGTTATTGGTCAACAGAAAGAAGAAACCCAAGTATAATGAACACTTCTCAAAACAATGAAGGCATCCTTAGTTAGATGTGCTGTCTGATGGATTGTCATTTTCTTCTAAGGGAAGAAAAAGATTTTATAGGAGACCACACCAGAGGCCCTGACTCCAAATCATAGAGGGTAACTTCACACACACAAGTATGACATTTGCAATATCCCAGTGTCCACATGAAGCTCATCTAAAGCTGCAAATCATTTCCAGCTTTTAGATGACTTCTCTGCCTCTTCTTTTCAGGATTTTAAAATAGAAAGCATAGGTAGTTAAGAACAGATGGTTGAGCCTACCAGTTGTTTACAAGTTAGTATTTGATCATCATATGAGACAGGTGAAAGTAACACCTATTCTACAAAGATTTAATGAAAATAATAGTAATACTTACAGACTCACATGCCTATGGTCTTTTGGTATGTGGCACCCATGTTGTTGCACATCAATGAAGAGTATAGTCAAGATTACTTGCTTCTCTCCAGATAACTGACAATCTACTCAACTGCTATTCATTACCTTCAGTTTGTTTAGCTTTTTAGTAAGATATTTGGTATTTAAAACTTCCAGTCAGTGGAAGGAGCAGCACTGTATATTCAATTAACAAATTTGATTCCAGCACTGCTGGACAAAGTAGCAGACACCAAAGCTTCACACTAACCAAGCAAAGACAGACATTTCCCCCTTTCTTCCTGTGCTGCTGATTTATATCCCTTCCACCTGTGCCAGAAAGCAGGTGGGTGCTACCAATTGGCCCCAGGTTATTTCTGCCCAGCAATCCATGCAGAATGCAGCAGGTTGCTGGTCACAGGCAGCTCTCTGCCTGCTTGCTTTGCAGCTTCATAGTATGAAATAGGACTACAGGAGCTGAAGCCGGAACTTGCTGGTGTTTGTAATGACTCAATGAATTAAACTCTGAAAACTTAGCTAGACACAGTAGGATAGCTATGGGGCTACAGGTCTTTCAACAGAAAACAAGAAATGACACTTTATTTTGTCTTTTATTTTCAGGCATATTAAAAGAGTATGTGGGTCCTAACAGACTATTTACATTGCAACTCTAGTATGTGCAATTTTACATATATATGACTGCTTATTAAGTGCTCTGCTTTCAGATCATGGTCCCATCTCCATCTTTCCCACCCAAATTTATTGGCATGTGGAGATTAGACCACCTGTGACTTGCCTATGTGGGAATTCCCTTCCTCCCAGGCAATCTCCAAGTGATACAGCTGGATACAGGGAACAGTTGGATGTAAAAAGACCACATTGCCTAAGCTCACTTCTATTTCAGTCATTCTCAGCTGCTGGAACGACCTTACGGGGGAGTAGGGGAAATGAGAGGTGGCTGCTCTGTCACATCTTCTGATTCTCTATGCTAAGCATAGCTGAAAAGTATCTCAGCCTTTGGACCACCATATACTAAGTATTTCACAAGATTTAGGGTAGCGTTGCTTGCACCAGCTACAAAAAAATGTAGTTTTAAAGGAGCATTGTGCATTTGAATGCCAAGATAGAGCCATGTTATCACCATGCCACTGGCTGCAACGGGTCCAGCAGGAGAGCAGGAACACCCGTCTTCCTATCAGCTCCCTGTGACTGATACTGCTTGTTTAGTGTCACCACCTGTGGGAGTGTGCTTACCATTTCCAGGCCATAACGTTTAAACAAGACTTGAAGTACACGTTGCCTTAAGTCACTCTAATTGGCTTAAACAGCCAGCTAACTATTCTGATAGGGCTATTACAACTGTAGTTGTGCAGTGTATGACCCACACAATGGTGAAACACGAGCATCTCATGGGTAAAAGTAGCCATTCCTTAATTTTCCAGTAATAATATCCTAATCTATGACCACAGTATGGCATCTTGCCATTAATTTAGCTTTTGTGCGGCAACATGTCAGCTGTAGCTGAGTGGGATATGTCTGGGTTCAATTATAAGTTCACCTTTGTACTATTTAACCCTTCTTTCACATATGCTACACATGTAGAATCACAAAATAACAGAATTGTTGGATTTGGAAGGCATCACTGGAGTTGGTCTAGTCCAAGACTGCATCTCAAAGCAAGGCCACCTACAGCAAGTTGTTTTGTGCCATAACCATTTGGGTTTTGAACATGTCCAAGGATGCAGATTCCACAAGTTTTCTGGGCAGCCTGTTTCAGTCTTCAATCATCCTCACATTAAAAAAGCAAGTTTTATCTTTATGTTAGCATGGAATTTCCTGAATTTCCATCTAGACCTATTGACCTCACCCCATCACAATCTCACTCTGTCTTCTTTGCTTCTCTCTCTCTTCAGCTATTTATACATATTGATGAAATCCCCCTGAGCCATTTCTTCTCCAGGCTGAACAGTTCCATCTCCTTCAGTCTCTCCTTGAATGGCAGATGCTCCATCCCTTCACTAACTTTAAGGCCCTTTGCTGGACTTGCTCCAGTATGTCCATGTCTCTCCTATACTGGAGAGCTCAGAACTCAGCCCAGCACTCCAGATGTGGCCTCATCTGTGTGAGCCAACACAGGCAGGATGCAGGAACAACCACAAAAACCATGGATAAAATGCAAAAAGCAAATTTATTCTCATTACCTCGCAAACCGGGGGATCCCTGAAGCAGCACCCGGGGCAGAGGCACGTAAGAGGGAATGCAGGCACCACAGAGCTCGGTCCTTGTTAGAGTGAGAGATTCCAGTTCTGCAGGTGCAGAAATTTGCATCACTCTTTGTTGAAGTTCATTAACTTCCTTTTGGCTTATTTCTCCAACTTGTCAAGGTCCCCCCTGCATGGTATCCCAACCATGGTCTATCAACCATTCCTCCCAGCTTTGTATCACCTGAAAACTTGTTGAGGGTGCACTTTTTCCATCCATTAATGAAGATGTTAAATAATATTGGTCCCTGTATTGACCCCTGGGGTACTCCAGTAGTGACTGGCTTCCAGTTTCTGTGTCACCGGTCACAACCCTTTGAGCCTGCCAGTTCAGCCAGTTTTCAGTCCCTCTTACTTGCCTCTTACTTAGTCTATACTATATCAGTTTTTCTGTGGAGATGTTATGGTTATGGGAGATGTGTCGTCTCTCATCCAAGGTCACTGTATTGTGATATGTTCCCCTACCAAGAAAAACAGGTGATGTTCCTTCACAACAGATGATCTTTTAGAAGTCATCATCATTGATCCTTCTCCTGTGCCAGCGTTCTGCACAAACACACTTTTTAGCAAGAAACTCAGGGTCGTGTACAGTTAAGGTGTGCTAAGATATTATTAGCAGTAAAAAGTTATTGTTCGAAGAAATAGAAGGAAATACTCTCAACCCTGTGAGATGGCCTATTTTTGCAGTAAGCAGGGTTTAGGTAGGAGGAATATGGAAAATTCAGCAAAACTTCATACTCACATAACCAGGGAATGTAAAAAAAAAGGAATAATTCTGTCCTGGGACTATTCTGGGATTTGTAGCTCTACAGAGATTTTTAAAGGTGACCTTGGTTAAGAACTTTTAAAGGTATACATCCCTAACGTTTCTGTTATATTGGCAAATAGAGATTATTTTAGGAGCCAAAATATCTATGTAGCATATAATATAGGCAACCCAAAAGTAAAGGACAGAGGAAAGTTTGAGGCATTCTACAATAGAATGTTTTTATTCAATGGGAAGACAAACCAGTAGTCTATAATACATCATTAAGATACTGTGTAAAAAAAGGAACTATGTTTTGCTAATATTTGCAGACAAGAATTGTAGTGAGAAGCCTTCAGAAGCACATTCAGTGAACCTCTTAGCATGAACCAGCTGGAACAGGTTGCTGTGTTACTTCAAAGTTCATGTTAAAAACTGTTAAACAGTTGAAGGTCAGGCAAAGGATGAAGGCACTCTTTCTAAGCCTGTGACAGCAGAGTTGTCTCCTCCTCTCTGGGTAATTTGTGCCAGTGCTACTCTGTCCTCAAGAAAATGATTTTCATGTCCACTATGAACCTTCCAAGCCACAGCTCATGGTCCTCAAACTGATGGAATAGTTTGGATCCTCCATCCTTGTAGCACCCATTTAAGTAGTTGCAAGCTGCTATTAGATAGTCCTTTATCCTTGTGGTGGTTTGGGTGGATTCACCCTTTTGCTTGCAGCTTGCAGCCAAACACAGCCTGCTCTGTCACCCTCCCCCTCCCTCACCCAGGGAGCAGGGGAGAGAATTGGAAAGAAAAGGGCAAGGAAACTCACAGGTTGAGATAAAAACTATTTACTAATTAAAATAAAATTATAATTATAACAACAGTGATAACAGAATATATATAAATGAGTGATCGGTGCTCCCCCCCCGCTGACCGATGCCCGGCCTGTGCCAGCCAGCGATCCCAGAGCTGAGACAGTCCCAAAACTGAAACCCCGGAAGAACGAGCCTGAGCGATCCTCAAGAGAATACCCCGTCTTCTGGTCAACCCTGGTTAATATACTGACATGACATGATATGAAATGGAATATCTCACTGGCACATCCAAATGCCAGTTCTGGGTTTTGCTGCTCACTACACTTCCCCCTCCCAGTCCTGATGCAGCTGTGAAGCAGCCAAACACGGTGGCCTTGAGCTCCAGCAGCAACTAAAAACACCAGTACTGTTATCAATGTTCTTCTCATAATAAATCTGAACTGAAACACTGAAACTAAAACACAGATATTCTAATTACTAAAAAGATAATTAACTCTATCCTAGCAAAACCACAACAATCCTCCTCTTCAACAGATTAGACAAATCTAGATAACTTATTGAATTTTCACAGTGGGGGCCAGTTGTGACATTAGACAGAAATTTATAGAGTACTGCACTTGGGGGTGGGGGGAGGGGGGGATGTGTGAAGAGGCACACACCATCTCCTCCACACCAAAATAATTTTTTTTTTAAAAAAGGTAAGAAGGTGAAAACAGAGGAGTTTATAATTGATCTAAATTTGGAAAGTCAGTTTTACAATTTTGTGGCTGAAGCTCAGATAAAAAAAACAGATTATATTCAGGATCTGGGAAATCTGACTCAGGAAACGAAACTGCTAAATCCCAGATTTAACCTTGACAAGGCATCTGGAATTGTCCAAGCAAAGACTCATCCAGCTCAGAGGGCGAAAAAACAGTACTGTGATGTGGACAGGGTGGAGACACGGTGGAATGTCTAAGACATGACAACTGTGAGATCTGCTGCAGAAAGGCAGCTGAACCTCACAGCTGGAGTCCTTTAAAAATGTGCAGGCTGTGTGATTGACTGGAACTGCACTCCAGCCAAGGCAATGTCAAGAATCTGGGAGAAAACTGAGGGTGCTGCGGGGCACATGATGCTGACCAGAGGGTACCAACACCACTAGAGCCTGCACAGCTTGGAGAAGAAGACCAACACTACCAGTAACAGAGACAAACTTGGGAGAACAAATAAGCTTCGCTGCAGAGGTGATGCTCATTAGGATATTGGCCCAAAAGCAAAAGCAATGTTTTATAATGCATGATGAGTGCACAAGCAGCAGTAGGGCAAAGAAAGCAGTTGTGTCAGTAGGTTCAGCTAGAATTTCACTGAGCAGATGTATTTACAGATCATTGATAAAAAATAATTAAAAAAAAAAAAAAAAAAAGACCAGGATGAAATCCTTTATTTTTTTAAACCTTCAGGTAAGTTAGTAATAATAAAGAGAATAAAGAGAATACTGTTCCTGTCTCCTTAGGGACCAATTCTGGGAGTCAGAGCTGACATCATGTCACTGGTGCTCACTAGAAGCCAAAGTCTTCTGACCTTAGAGATAAAGCATTAGGAAAACTGAGAGGCTCTGGGCTACTTGTCTGTAACAGGTCTTATCATCCAAGGACCAGGGAAGGCAGTTTTTATAAACAAGTTAGATTAACAGAGATTAATTAAAAACTCTCCATGTGATACTAAGTACAAAACTAAGCTGTCCAAAACACAAAGTTCTCCCCACCATCCTCATATATTACAGCATCATAAAAATAGGAAACTGCTGGCTTACAGATTTCGAGCCATACTGAAAACTGAATGCCAGTCGCTCAGACGGGAGAAGTCATGGACTCTAATCTTGAAGAACAGTAAATTAGCTGGTTTTAAACACAGCTAGTTACTTCAATTAATCAAGATGCATTTACTTAATTTTAAGTACAAGAATTTCAGGCATGAATCCTTGCCAACTATAACCAACTTGCCCAGTTGAGAAGATTAAATAAACAGTCTTCTCTGCAGGCTCTGGTACATCCCCAGCTTCCCAATCCCTCTCATCCAAAAATCCCTCTTCACTCACTCACTGCCTCCCTGTGGGACCAAACAAAACATTTCAAAGTTAAATCTAAATGCTGTCAGGATCAGGCTTTCTCTTACCAAATATAAGCTGAGCAATTAAGTCCTACATGAGCTGAAAACCCTGAGACTCCTTGGTGTAACAGATTATGATAGTTTCCTTACTGTTGTGGAAAAGGACATTAAACAATGCAACAGCAAGTATATTTACTATGGGTGTTCAAACGACTTACCAATTCTGAAACACATCACTCAGCAACACCTTCCAGACATCCCAGTACTTCACAGCTCAAACTCAGAGTATAAGAACTGGTTACATGATAAATCACCTCCTTTATCTGAAGCTATGTAAAGGATGCTCCATGCTTGTATTTCCTCTTGACAATTTATATCAAGTGGTGGAGATCTGAATTATAAATGTGCACATGTAGGTGGGAAAGAATGCCTTCAGAGATATCAAAATCCTGATGGATTGGTCTTTTGTTTTGAAAGCAGTGATCAAAGGGCCAGAATGTAATATTTTAAGTCCTAACTGTCTCTTCTGCTATCCAATTTGAAAAATATTACCAATAAACTGTAGGTACTGCAAATTAACTGAGTAATCCATTCAACAAAAAAGAACAAAGTGTTGGGCTGACGTATTTTGGGAAATCATCATACTTCAAGCCAAATCATCAGATTCTTAGCAGATATTTACCTGAACTCCAGTTACCAGCTTTAAGTGTTCAGCTGTAGAAATTTGATGAACTGTTGACTTTCCATCATTGTATTGAAATGCAGCTTTGTATTGAAAATAAAGTAGACAGGAGAATGGTTGAACCATGGTGTCCCAACTCTCAGGAGAAGATCTGGACCACTTAGAAGATACCAAGTCCTTTCTAGTCTCTCCTTTAGTAGTGCTCTCCATTTTCGTGTATTAGCAGAAGTTTCCTGAGCCAATGTGAAAAAAATCACTTTCTTGCCTAACAGACCAACAACTAAGCTGGGAAGTAGAGTATATGGGGCCTGGTACCTGCTCCAGCATAAGTGACTATTATACAAAAAGAAACAGTCTTGACATGAGTGACTGGGAACATCAATCACCATGCCATACCCCAATCCAGAAAGTGCCTACCTATAAACTTCAAGATAAGGATCTGAATTATTTCAGGGGAAGAGCGAAATAGAATGGTACCTGCATCAGCCATAGGTGTCAGAGGTGTCTCAGCTCCTAAATACTGGGGTGAAAGGCTTTCCAGAAAAATTATCACGCGAATTTCATCCAAGCAGCTTTCAGGCGATAAAAAATTACTTTTCAGTTCACGTGGCTAAAGCATTGACAAAAGAAGTTGGACCAGTTCTCAAATGAATGTATTCTACTTTCAACCACTGTGTCTCACAATATACTGCTGCTTTAGCAGCACTTGAACCTTGCTGACTCCTGGGTATGGCTGCCTCTGGCTTCAACTCAGAGCATTGCTAGTGTGGGACTGATGACACATTCCATTCATTACTTTTATACCTCCTATGTAAAGTTTTGTTATTTATTCTGAGCAGCAGATCACGAGCCCTGGAATCATGTGTTTGTTATGAAATTAGGAGAAATGGATGAATTCTAAAACTTATATATTACAAAACACGAAAGTGCTTCAGAAAATGCCTTCAAAACAGCTGCAACATCAGTCACCTGGTGCTGTGCTGATTTCTGTGTAACTTAATGACCAAAGGTACCTTCAGATCAGAGAAAAGGAAAAATTCAATTACTAGTTTTGTAAAGATGTTAAATATTAACAGTAATGAAGTCTACCAGATCTTTACAGCGAAAGAGGAAAAACCTTCTGGGACAGTCCTGTTTTGTTCCAAGCTCTCCTGAGGCAAGTCCTGTATGATTTAGTCACTGAAGCAGAGAAAGTAGCCTCTGATAAGCAGCCAGAAGCTGACTCAGAGGTTGGGTACAGCCTCAGGACCCAAGCAGGGAGCTGTGGGAAAGGCTGAGCTCCCCTCTGTCTTCATTAACAAGGCACAAGGATGGTTTAGAGACATATTCAGCTACCTCTGTTGAGATCACTGGGTTTGAGCTGACAGGGAAGTCCCTGTGAGTGGCTGTATTAGAATTACTTAGTCTCCTAAACAATTCTTTCAAAGCTATGTGGAAACAGGCTAAAGTAAGTGCACCTCCTGAAAACAATAGAAACCAAAGATGCAAATTAAATGGAAGTACATCTAAGGCAGGAGACAAGGAGACAAGGAGTGGGTGGGGGTTAGTTTTGAGAATGCATTTTTAGACAAAACCCATTTTTTTAAAAAATTGTGTGAGTGGGAACCTCCCTGCTCATTATCTCTTCACACAACCAGAGAGCAACTAGAACTTCTGTTATAGGCTTTAAAACTACCAAATATTATTAGGTGTGACCTGAGAAGACAGTCAGCAACAACATGTGAAATTACAGTTATGAATTTCCTGAGCTGACACAAAGATTTCAGAAATGGGTACCTAATTTGAACCCTACATCTGCACCAAAGTGGATTAAGGATGTAACCTGATGGTCCAAAATGAGTGCTCTATGTGTGGATCTTGGAAACTTATTTTGGGATATGTTTTAGAAGAAAATCGAGTGGATGTGATTTGGATACACAATATAGAAGCTAACAAAATACATATCTGAATCTTAGAGATTAGGGGGAAGTGTTGGAGGAGGAGCAGAAATTCATACAGAATCCCTCTCATTTCATTTCTTTATCAGGAAAACGTACATTGATCATGAAACATACAGAAAAGGGAGTTAAAATGACTGACCTCCCTGGGAGTTTTGGTTTCATCCTTCTAAGTCAAGCATCTTAGCAAAGCGTGGTTCTACTGTACATGAGTAAGCTGAACAGCATATTTTTTTTTTTTTTTGCTTGAGTTCACCATCTTGCTTCTGCACCTCGTTTTCTTAATTACTATTTACAAAAGATTAAAAAAAAATTAAAAAACCACCATCATCCAAAACATTACTTTCTCTTAGGTATATTCAGGAAAAAACGGTGCTGTTAGCAGCCTTCAGAGAGCACTGTGAATTTCAAACAGTAAAATCCATATCTGATGGATTTCATCTACCCAACTGGTTAATGTTAAATATTCACTGCCTGTGAACATGTGATTTTGATCTCACTGAAATATATAAGGCATGCACCACGAAGAACATACTGTAGTTTCAACATATGTTGCTCAGGACAGAATCACACTGAACTCTGAGGAAGGACCACCTTCAGTCAGGGCAACGCTAGGGATGGCCTTCCAGCCACCTGAAAAGGTTTCATTTTTCTAAGCACTGTACTGTATTATACACGTATCTGAAACCTAAAATGGTTGATTTTCATGTTGTAGTTAAAAAATAATTGTCTACACAACTAATTAAACATGGAATTTGAATTAAATGTTTATTTAGACCTCCGCTTATGAACACAGTTTATTGTTATAGCTTTCAAGTACATTTTTGTGGAGATCTTTACAAACTTTATTTTAGATTTTATTACAATTTTCCTGTGTGGTGTTATACATGCATGAGTATACGCACATATCTGTATATTGTGGGTAGCTACCTACCTAATTGACATCTAAAATTCTGAGTCATTAATTTAACTTTTTCAGAGGACTAAAAGAACAGCAACCCGTATTGATTTTCCAACCAATGAAAAAAAGACAAATCACTCTTCAGGCAAATCAGGAGTCTTGACTCAAGCTTACCTGTACTTGGATCTTTGCCAACCTTTTAAAAATCACCTTTCAATAAATGTCCAAAAAGTCTGTAGAAACATCTCTGAGCTTCAGATACAGCACCTGAAAGGAAACTGTAATTTTATTTAATTACAAAATTAACCCTGAATGTTTTAGTGGGGAAAAAACCTGGAAAGTTTAGCTCTTTGGAAGTAGTATTCAAATTCAAAGCTCGTGGGTGGAGTTGGGGTGTGTGAAGGTGCATAAATAGGCAGTAGGAACAGCAGCATTCACACTGTAACTGGGAACACCTTTGCACCCTGGCAGGCGTCTGGCAGAGCAAACAAGGTAAGGCTCGGCACAGCTTGGCACAGCTCAGCACACTTGCTGCTTTAGAAAGTACCTGGGGAGCCATGAGCCTGGGTTACCCTGGGCTGGGGCAGCTGATCAATGGAAACGTAGCAGCAACGTAGGCACAGGTCAGCACAGCTTGCTATGAAGAAAATGCGTAGAGAAACGTTTGCTTTGCAGGTTGAAAGAGCCAGGAGAGAAGGGGCTTTTATGAGGGGTGGAAAACTTAGTAAAAGTGCACATAGCCTTCCAGAGGCAAATTTTTTAAGAACAGGTTTAATGTTCCTCTGTCTTTGCTTTACGCATTCTGTAACAGCAACAGCATAAAATTTGCCTCATCTTTGATTTCCTGGTTGTCCCATACCTTTTTTTTTTTTTTTTTTTTTAAAGAGGTATTACTTCTGCTTTACAGCTCTAGCCAAAACAACTTTTGAGGCAACCCTGAAAATCCACTGGGTTTAATTTAACTTATGCAATTTCATTCCTTGCCAAGGAGACTTTTCTTGGGGCAGAAAGGCAGTGTGATGCAAAAGCCATATTATATGCCCTTGAAACAGTGAAACTTTGGATGTTTGAGGTCTATTGGACATCCCAGTAGCAAAGAGCACTGTACCACTGGTGGAAACTCAGCTAATGCCTCCTCCTGCAGTTCCTACTCAGAAAAAAAAGCTTGCATTTCCCTGGACTTTAATTTTTATTGTTTGAATTTTAAAACCTGTCTGCCTGTTGTAATTTCTGCAGGAATGTTTTGAATTTTCTGTATTGGTTTTGTAATGTCTTAGATTTTCTTAGTCTACTCATTACATCGGTCTTCTAGTTCCTAGGAGGAAATTTAATGAGAAACATAGGGTTGTGTTGCTAAAGTGTTTTACCCCTTCAAAGAAGCATCTCAGCTGAAATGCTGAGAAGCTTCCCATCAGACATGACTCATCTCCATGCCCCAGAGTCCAGCTCAGAAAAAGCCTTCTGCTTTGTGTTACTTAAACCAGCAAACTGCATTTCAGTTCTCACTGTTCCACGCAGCAACTCCTGCCCACTCTTTCTGTTATAGATTCTACTGGTTTTATCTTTAAGGATTAGATGATACTTTTAAGGGGGAGGACAGGATTGTAAGTTTCAACAGCATTAAGCTGTGTCTATGACAATGGCTCACTATAAAACCTAGCTTAACATTCTAACTTCTCATTTGAGTTGCTCCCGTTGCAAAATGGAGGAAAAGCTGAGACAAGTTAATTTTTCAGCACTTGGGCTGCTAAAGTTCTTGGTTGTTGTAACACTGGGTGATCGAGGTCTAACTGTGAAGTTACTTGGACTTGAAAGTACTTTTGGAATTGTCAAAACTCAGTTGTTTTACTGAGCAAATTCAATACCGAAGAAGAAGAGAAAGAAACTAACACGAGTGCTCATCTCAAAAGGACCACAGCCCAATGACATGAACAGGGCAGTAGAAAGCAGCCAGGTCCTTCACGGTAATTTGCTAAGCAAACCTCACATCTCCTTGAGGTTCCTCCAGGGCCCTGCCTGGCACAGTTTGTTTCAGCCCTGCCTCACCCTCCTGCGTGCTTTTGACATGACCTGCTGCTCTCCCCGTCCTTGTCTGCTGTGTCCCTCAAAGCCAGCACCAGCCTGGGAGGCACGACAACGTGCCCTTTCTCTCATTTGTTTCAGGAGCAGCCATGGAGAAGAGTTACATGTCCATA
>NW_010318363.1:4981-5273 GCF_000700745.2 Antrostomus carolinensis | reverse complement strand
TGCTGTCTCCTGTGCTCTGGCAAAGGATGCGGGCAAGAAGGAGACAAAGGAGACCACCACGAACCCTAAACTGCCTCAGACACTCTCCAGAGGTAAAAAACAAAAACAACAACAACAACAAAATTTAAAGGCAATCTGCTAACTTTTTGATTCCTGTGCTGTTCTAATAGATTTATTTTCTTGCAACTTATTCTGCAAATACATTTTCTAGTGTTTCCCAGCACCCCCACCCCCCTTTATTGCCGCTGTAAAGCCCTCTGGCCGCACGCCCGTCCAGGGCCCCTCCCGGCCG
>NW_010318363.1:0-4943 GCF_000700745.2 Antrostomus carolinensis | reverse complement strand
CCCCCCGCTGTAACACCCGGCCTGTCCTTGCCCCGCAGGCTGGGGAGACCAGCTCATCTGGACGCAGACCTACGAGGAAGCCCTTTTCCGCGCCAAGCACAGGTACCGCGCTGCGCTCCGCGCCCCGCCGCGCCCCGCTCTGCCTCCCCCGCCGCCCCGGCCCCTAACCGGGACTCTTCTTTTCCAGCAACAAACCCCTGATGATTATCCACCACCTGGATGACTGCCCGCACAGCCAAGGTAACGCCTTTACACACACAAAAAAAAAAAAAGGGCTGTTGTTCGTTGTCTGGATAAATTCTGCTTCAAAAAAAAGCAGCCACCATCCCGCTTGCTGAGAAAGCCTTTGTGACATGCTAACTTGCACAAGCACACAGACTGTTCCTCCAGTTGCTGTCACATGTAGGTATTTTCCACTGTGCAGAAATAAAACAAAAATGGTAATTCAATGTTACACAATACACAAGAATGGATGCAGAAACGAGCACAGGTCAGTGGGTTTTGACCTGTGGCAAGTGTGGTTTTGGTTCATGTCACAATCGGACAAAACCAATAGCAAGACCAGGAGCAGTGAAAAACAGTGATTTATTGGAAAGGACATATTCAGCTCTCCATAACATTGATGACTGCAACTGAATCCAGCAAGGGACAAAATTAAACTAGGCTGAAACTGAGCTCTTGCAGGATTTCTGGTAACTGGGACTGCTCTTTTCCTAGTGTTTCTGAATTTACCTGAGGGCCCTTCCTCCTGCAAGCTCATCCACGTGGCAAGACCTTTGCATCCATCCATAGGTCCAGTAACTCCAGCAGGATATTTGTAAAAGCATTAAAATCCTTTCAAACGTTTCAGGCTGAAGTCCTACACGCTGGATCACCAGTGCCTCAAGAGCTGGAGCCGCAAACTGCAACAGTAGAATAGGAGATCTGAAGGGTCAAACGCTCAAATTCAAATTTAGGCAGAGAAATTTGAGAGCGAGCTGCACTATCTGAAGGAAGGAGGGATATTTTGTACCACTATAATTACCCTTTACCGCAGAATAAAAATGAGTTGATAATCTTCCAGTGGAATGAACTTAAAATCTTCATTTGCTGTAATTGTAAACTGGAAATTCTCATTTTGATTCTATGGTTTTGTTTGGATTTCTTTTTTAAAGGACAATATAGTTCAGGGGCATCTTAAGATTCATTCCCATTTGTTTCCACTCTAGCCCTCAAGAAGGTTTTTGCTGAAAATAAAGATATACAGAAATTGGCTGAAAAATTCATTCTCCTGAACCTTGTGGTAAGTTTCCCTGTTACACTTTCATTAAGTGAGAGCAATAAAGTTCTATTTTAAACTATAGCTTCTCTAGCTGTAATTAGTCAGTTTAATAGCTAGAGTTAGGTAAGAAAAATGGCTAGTGCTGAAGCATAATAGATTTAGTAATAACTCTCATCTGTAGCTATCATAACCTCAAAATATGAGGGAATTTAAAGATTAATAACAACATTAACTATCGTTATCAATTTGCAACTCCAGCTGTTAAAAACTGCATCCCAGACAGTGAACTTTGTCAGCTGAAAAACGTATTATTTAAGGTCTATTTCACAACACAAAGAAGAAAAAAAAAAATTATGTAACATGCCCTCCTGCAATCTTAACTGGGAATCTTAACTGGGAATCTTATCTGCTTTCTTTAAGTATGAAACCACAGACAAGAATCTTTCACCTGATGGCCAGTATGTCCCTCGGGTTTTGTTCATAGGTGAGTAACTCCAGCATCAAAGCTGATCCCAGACCAAAGGCCCTGCTGCACCATCCATCTCAAATCCTTGGGCTTACTAACAGGAATTTATTCCATGAGAAATATAACATTTCTAGTTGGTTTTGTTGGATGAAATTTCAAAGCAACCCCAGATGGGTCACTAGGTTCACAGCTCCAGCATTCCTCCCTCGTTGATTCCATGAATGATGTGATTTCCTCCATTGTGCCGCTGAAATGGCATGATGCCACAGTCACTGAAATTGGTAGGTGCTGGCTCAGCCTTACTCATTCTCCTGTCTCTAGAATTACTGCAAACCCAACAGGTTTGTGTTTGTAACACTATCTCAGACATCACAGGAACAGCAGTCACCTTGGATGCTTCAGGGGATGGTTTTCGAAGCTCAGTACTCAGTTCTGTGCCCCACTAACCTGCACAACCCCCTCCGAAGCATTTGCATTTTGGAGACCTATTAGTAGTCACACATGCACCCAGCTATTGCCTCTCCCAGAACAGATGTATAGCCTTATATACTGCACATGTGCATCATTAACACATATCTTGATAAATCCAGGTCATGATGACCATTTTCAATATACCAAAGCAACTGCCATGTTATCTCTGTCTTTATTATTTCTTTTTAAATAACATTTGTAGCCTGAAAGCAGCCTCTGCTCATAGAGTTAACTCTGGTACTATGCAGTGGCACAGGGTGTAAGGCTGATCAACACTGAATTAAATCTATCCCCTTCTTAGTAAACCAGCAAACACAACACTTAACATTGAAATGTCAGTGACTCTGTAGAAGAACAATCTATTGGTTTTTAGTGAAAGCCGACTTTCCTTGCAGAAACATTTAGGAAGCAAGCAGAAGCGCACCAAGGTTTATTTCCTTCTGCTTGAAGGTTAGGCCTGTCCTCTAGAACTTCTCTCATCTCATCCTTTTTTCCAGATCCTTCCCTGACTGTGAGAGCAGATATTACTGGGAGATACTCAAACCGTCTCTATGCGTATGAGCCCTCTGACATTTCATTGTGTAAGTAGCATATTCTAAAATATTCTGAAAGCAGTTACGTTTTTCATGCAACAAGGAATAACACCAGACATGACGGACTCTCACAATCAGTACTTCCTGAAAGACAGTTAACCAGGATTAAAATGAAACAGGATGCTAGACTTAAACTCAGTGAAGTGAAGAGAATGATGGCAGAGCCCTGGAGCCTTAAACATCCATCTGTTTTAAAAGAAAGCATATGTCAGTAGGAACTTGCATAATTCAGCAGTATTCAGTGTAAGCAACAGTGAGAACTCTTGCACACAAGTCCTGCTGGGCCAGGTCAGGAAACCCTTTGGGAGCAGGGAAGAAGCATATGCTACAGTCCTCCCTCACCTCTGCACAGCTCCCATCTCTGCCTGGCAAATGCCTGTGCGTTTGCATTAACAGATGTATGTTCTCACTAGTCAAAATTAAACAGATGATGTTCACAAAATGCTTGTAAGAGTGCAGTGCCTCAGAATCCATATAGCAATAGCCATGTGAGCAAAAGCTTTAATAATAATCACATTTTCTCTACAGTATTTGTAGTCACTGGAAGAGGAAGTTGCAAGAAAAATAACATGTATTAATATTTCATTTCTAGTGTATTCAAATATGCAGAAAGCACTGAAGCTCCTGAAGACTGAACTGTAAGGGGAGGAAGGAGCCCTTAAATACTATGAAGTCTGATCTTCCATCTCTTCTCCACTCATTGAACTGGTGAAGAGACTACTTAGAGTGATATTTAGTGATGTGTAGTGCTGGTTTCTATATATAAACACTACAGTTTTACATTAGCACTTTTGTACTGGGCAGCATTTTTAAAAGCTGGAGGCTTTTAATTTAAGGCGTACAGAAGAATACTGTATGATCCAACTGTAAAAACCATTTTTTAAAAAATAAATCCATTTCAAGTGTTTACATACAAAATGTTTCTGTGTTCTGTGTTTTCTCCTTATTATCCTACCATTATTAGAAAGAGTAAAATCACTGTGTCACGCGAGACCACAGCTTGCAGTTCTACATCTAAGCGCTCTGGAAGGAAAAGGGCTGTCGTGGGTTAACACCGTCCACCAGCTCAGCCCCACACAGTTGCTTCCTCACTTATCTGCCCTCCCAGGGGGATGGGGCACAGAACTGGAAGGGTAAGAGTGAGAAAACTTATGGGTCGAGATAAGGACAGTTTATAGGTAAAGCAAAAGCTGTTTGTGCAAGCAAAGCAAAAGAAGGAATTCATTCACTACTGCCCATGGGCAGGCAGGTGTTCAGCCATCCCCAGGAAAGCAGGGCTCCATCACACATAACGTTACTTGGGAAGACAAATGTCATCACTTTGAACATCCCCCCCCCTTCCTTCTTCTTCCCCAGTTTTATATGCTGAGCATGACATCATACGGTCCGGAACATCCCTTTGGTCAGTTGGGATCAGCTCTCCCAGCTGTGTCCCCCCCCAACTTCTCCTGCACCCCCAGCCTCCTTGCTGTTGCACCAGCATGAGGAGCAGAAAAGGCCTTGATGCGGCGTAAGCATCAGCATTAACTAAAACATCATCCCTATGTTATCAACACCATTTTGGTGACAAATCCAAAGCATAGCACCATACAAGCTACTACAAAGAAAATTAACTCTACCGAGCCAAACCCAGTACAGGAAAGCAGCTTTTTATCTCCATTCTCAGCAGCTAGCTAAGCTCTGCAGTGCTCAGGCTGCTTTATCTCCATTTATTTTCCCATAGCACCAACCTGTGTCAAGCTTGCACTATCAGGCCTTTCTTCACAGTGAGATAACCAGGAGTGCAAACCTTTTACAGAAGAGTACTAGAGACTAGACAATGGGATTGTTTACACACATGGGGCTTTTTTGTGTACTTTTTTTTTTTTTTAACTGGCTGCATTCTGAATTTCTCTCAGGATCACCTTATCTAGTTGAAGATTTTTTTTATTTTTTTTTTAAAGACAAAACTTGCTTCCCTTAAAAGATTCCTGCTTTGAAATGATTAATAGAAGTAATATTGTACTGAGTATATGGGGGCCTACAGGAAGGCTGGGGAGGGACATTTTACAAAGGCAGGTAGTGATAGAACAAGGGGAAATGGCTTTAAACTGAAAGAGGGGAGGTTCAGATGCATACACTGGGTAAGTGTAGAGTCTTGCATCTAGGCAGG
>NW_010318362.1:3059-95978 GCF_000700745.2 Antrostomus carolinensis | reverse complement strand
TTCTATCACTGTGTGCCCTTGAAAAAAGTCCTAATCTGCTCATATGTTAAAGTGTAAGCAATGCTGACCCTTCTCACATTTATCTCACTCGTTAACACCTCATCTTGTTAACTAATGCTAATTAATACAAGTTTTGAATAATTCTTAATTCCCCTCCTTAGTGACAGCACACTCTGTGTGTTATATGGTCAACCCTCTATTGCAATCAGATGGTAGAAACTTTCAGCTTGATGAAATGCTCAGTAATGAGTAAAGTTTTTCTTGGTGGTTAAACCCCACAGCTGCAGGTCAGGAGCTTTAGGGACCATTAGTGGTTGTCAATGTGTCTGCACAGGTCATGTATTCCCTCTGCTTCCTTTAATCTAAGAACAGAAGCCCAAGGCTTGTGTCAAGAGAGACCATGGAGGATAAGAACAGTTTAAGAGCAGCTGAAGGTACTCTTGATTTACAGAGGCTGTAAAATCCTCCTCTGTAGAAGACACCAGGTTTGAAGTCTGTGTGTCTCATACAGTTTGTATCTGTTTTCATTTATTCATTTGCTTCTTTGCTTGCCAGATGTTGACTGTGTCTGGTACAGGGTGTTTCAGCATCTCCTGGAACAACCTATTGCTCAGAATGATCCCCACAAATGCTACAGCTCATCAGGTAGGTGTCATTAAACTCGGACGTTCAGTCCTCTGCTGGGGTGTAATTGATGGAGCTCTAGTCCTTCACAGTAGTTAAGTGTTTGGGCCAGAAGCTGAGATAAATTTTGCAAGATGTAGGGGTGATATCTGTTACTGGGATTGTCTCACAGTGGGATTTTTAGGGGTCTGACTTCCAGGTATATTCTAAGCATATCACAGCATCTGATCTTGGCCTGTCGTGTCTGCAATGACATATGTGGTATATTCAGATACCAGACCCTTGGATACCTCCTCTAAGACCACATATGTAGTGTACAGCTTTTGCTCCAGACAGGAGCTCCAATGTGGCTTCTTCAAAATCCCATTATCTTTTGATACGGTAGTTGGTCACTGTTAAAATTGCCCTGGGTGATTGCTCTGTGATAGTCATTAGACGCCTGGTCAACACAGCTGGTGGAGCCTGGAAGGGCATGCAGATGCCCAGGCTGTAATATAGCTCATGCAAGAAATCTACACCTTTCTGAGGAGGCTGCTGGACACCTAAAGGATGTCTTGAACCCCTGAAGGGCATCAGATTTGGACTGAGCTGAATTTTATTCTCTACCATTTGACTATGTGCTTGTTCAGAGCTGCCTTTCCACTGGTTTCTAGCTGATGAAAAATGTGGTGATGATGTGTGTGTTGAAGCTCACTCCTGAAATGATCCAAACACTGCTGTACTGTACACTGCTGCTTTTCACTTTCTTTTTTTTTTTTTTTTTTATAAAGGTGCAAACAGCAATAGAGGAACTTCTTTCAATAGGATGTGAAACTGACCCAACTTCTGCTAAAATCCTTTTCCGCAATGGCTTTGAGAAAGAAGGTAGTGATCTTCTGTGACAAATGAGCAGTATTTACTGTGAGAGTTGATTTCCTTTTATGTAATAAATGTACTTTAAACCTTGAGTGATAGTAAATTTACACTTTTATGGGTTTTAAGTACATTTATATTTCTTGGCTATTCATTATTTGTATGTATTCTGATGGGAGAATTATGGAACTAATATTAAACCAAACATGATTAATATAATCGAGATTCTTTCTATAATATGTTGTATGACTCAGTTGTACTGCAACACACTTATCAAAGCAGGTGATACTTTTTTGATTGCTATAAAAATTAAGAGTAGAGACAAAAAATGCAAGTTCTGGGGCATGTGAAATTATTCATATTTCAATATGTTTGCTGGGGAAGCAAATCTCATGTAGCCCATAGCTACAGCTCAGACTGATTCTGACCCTGGAGGTCTTTTGCTTTCAGTGTTCCTTGATGACTGAAAGTGAAACAGTGCAAATATCTGTGATATACTTGACTGGTCAGGCAAGGTGTAAAATGTCAGTTGCTTTTGGAAAAATAATAATAATAACAAAAACATTGATACTAGTTTTCTAACGTTGAAGGTATTGCACACATCAGACAGCTACTATAGTAAAAAGTAACTCCAGCAACACTGACACAGGTTGCCCAAAGAGGTGGTGGAAGTCCCATCCCTGGAAACATTCAAGGTCAGGTTGGACTGGGCTCTGAGCAACCTGATCTAGCTGAAGATGTCCATACTCATTGCAGAGGGGTTGGACTAGATAGCCTTTAAAGGTCCTTTCCAACCCAAACTGTTCTATGATTCTGTATCTGACAGCACTAGTGGTATACTTATCCTATACCAAAAAGTAGATGATTGCTTAGAGACCTTGTATCACATTCTTCTCTTTGATACGGAGTGAGAGAACAGGTCCCAGACAGTAATATATATATTGGAGATTGATTCCTCCAAGTGAAGGAAGGCAATTAATTAACCTTAATTGGGGAGGGAGGGAAGATTTATGCAGATTAATGAAAATAATAACTGGACATTCTTAATGTGAACCCAAATCCACAATTCTGACAACAAAAAGATGAAAAACTCGAGCTAAAAGCTGATGATAGTTCAACAGTACAATGGGAATAAAAATTCATGCCTAACAAATGGAAAAAAAGAGAACTTGAGCTTTCATTGGTGATTGTAAAATATAGATAATGTTACAAGACAGCAGAACAATGGTGAAGCTGTGATGAATGGATGCCAGGAAAATAAGAGCAACCACACATATTCAGACATAGGGTCCATCCAGCCCGGTGTCTTGTCTTCAGTAGAAACCAAAATAGACACCTAGGGAAGAGTAAAAATTGGATAACTACGTATAATGATTAATGATTAAGTCTCTCAAAATACATAGTATTTTCAACTCAATTAATTTCCTTGGTGTAATATGATTTTTAATTTATTTACCTTCAGTGTCTCTCCCTTCCCTCTATTTATATAATCTCCCCTTGAACACAGATAAACTACATTCATAAATTCTTCCAGTGAAGATTACAGTAGGTCCAATGCTTGTGTAAAGAACCACAGCTACCTCCTTTTGACTTTTTTTTTTGTTAAATTCTGCTATTAACTTCATTTAGTAGGCTTTATCCCTCTTACCTGAAGCAAAAGGTGAACTGTCAGTGTGTGGTGACAGAAAATAATGTACTTTTATGTACTAGCAAGGAAAGAAATCCTAGCAGTTTCTCAGCAGCATGGTTGATAGTCATTGGCACAAACACCCCAAAAGGGAAGGTTGATTCACTGTTGCTTTATATATCAATTTCCAACTTTGAGTGTTTTCTGGAAAAGAAGGGTGGATTTGCTCAAATGTACTCTGTATGGCTAAAGATGGTGTTATTTGCCATGAGGTTTTATGGTCAGAACTGTAATCTAATGGTCCCTCCTCCTGTCTTTAAGCACCATTAAGCTGGGGAGCAATTGCCCTGTAGATGTTCACCATTTATCTGGGCAGGAGAATACTTAAGATTAGGACTGTTTGACAAATTTTGGATACTCTCTTCCTGTATTTTCATGAATCTCTTGACTGTACTGGTGTCTTCTGAATAATTTTGAAGCCTCTCATCCCCTCATGGTTGTTTTTTTGTTTGTTTGATTTGGTTTTTTATCTCTGTCAGATATGAAGGACATTATTACCACAGGACACATCATCAGTGGAATGGAGCCTTTCTGTGGGAGGTTCAGTGTTCATAGACCAAAACAACTGGTGAAAACTTCCCTATCAACTCTACCAAGATATGATCTTACTGAATACACACATGTAAGTGGCTGCACTTGATGAGTAGGTTGCACTGGTGACCGAATACTCAGAGTCCGATCAAGCAGCGTAAACTCATCTGGTCTGCTTACACTTCCCTCGAACCCAGAAAGGATGGACTATAATCCATGCCTTTGAACTATAGTTATGGACAGAGCAGAGTGTCTTTTATTAACTGGATGGGTAGTTTGAGATTCCTGAGATGTAAATATGGTTTAACACATATAGCTGCTCTCTACTCCTGGGGATGCAACCCTTGATGAGGGAAAGGAAAAGGTGAGATGGTGTTGGGAAAAGATGAAAGATGCAGGGATGACCATTTCTTGACAAAGGGAAAAAATTCCTTTGTTATCTAAGGATCCACTCTCGCTTATTTTTTCTGCTCATCTTCTACATCTACTTTTAATAGGAATAATTTCAACTGATTTCAACTCCAATTTCCTGATTTCCTCTGCCACCTGGAGAAAGACAAATAGTTGGAATTGAAAGGAAGGAAGCATGAGGGAAAGATTAATTCCTAAATCCTCCTGTAGTCCTTCCAGATTCCTTCCAGTTACCCCTTCACAGACCTTTTCCAGTCCTATTTCTCCACCTGATGTCCATCCCAGACCTTATACCCTGTGAATCAAACCAACTTCTCTAGTCTCCTTTCCTCACTCCCAGATATTTGAAATCCCCATGGGTATTTCCTAGCTATGTCTTGCCCCAAAACTTCACTGAAGCATAAGGTGTCATTTTTATGTTATATGGTGGCACAGAGGTCACCTGGATGCCATGCACTGTCTTCTATAGGTAATATTCAAGAAAATTTGGCCTTAAGCGGTGGACTTCATTACTGACCTGGACTTCATTACTGACCTGGAACAACGTTTCCCTACTAATGTTAAACTGGGATTAAACCAGAATACAACATCTTCTACAAATGTTACATATAAATTACCTGTGGTTTCATTTGTAAAATTTTTTTCCCATTTTTGCAGGTTTGTTTTGCACATAAAGGTCATATGAGCAATATCCTTCGTATCTTGGTGTCCTACATCAATGTCTCTTTGTGTTCAGTGAAGAGGAACCTCACCTGCCTATGGGATTTCAATGAAACTGACTCTAAAAGGTATCCAGACACTCTAGAGTTTCCAGAGATTGCGCTTTCCATAGTAAGAAGATGTATTTGTCAAACAGAGAGAATTTCCTATTTGTATAGGAACAAATTGTCAGTTGGGGTAAGCTGACGTATGCTCTGTCCCTGCAGAGGCATTTCTAGAATGTGCTTCCTTCTTTTTTCTTTTAGGATTTTTTTTAGTTTTTGCTCAGTAAATTTGTGTGCTTCTTGTTAAATACACTATCTCACCTTAGAAATGCACAGATAGTTTGCTCTGTCTCTGGAAACACACCAGGAGGTTCCTGAGGACATTAATTTCCCAGTTTCTTTGGCAACAATCAGTGGATTTTCTGCAGTGACACAGAGGAACCAATTTATTTATTTATTTATTTATTTATTTCCCAGTAACCTCATGAGATCATTGGTACACAAAGTTTTGAAAATTGGTGTAGACTTTGATTTTCTTTATTCACTTAGAATTACATGAGTAGAAAATATTTGGTGTTAGATGTAAAGCTTGGGGCAGGCAGACTTAAAAATCAGGAGAGTTTGAAGAACTTCAAGAAGTGAAGTTGGCAGCTTTGGGTATCTGTAAGGTTGTGTGAGGGGTTTGTGTGCATACCTGGAAAGGGAAGAAGTGGTTGAGATTAAATTATTACATGGTGGACAGAGCTGAGAAACTTGAGCAATCATCTGGTATTCCCAAGGGGCCTGAACTCTGGGCTGACTTCCATTGAGGTCACTGATGATCCTGTAGTGTTTTGCCAAAAATAGAGCAGAGGTAGTCATTCTCACATTCCACTCTTGTGATGTGGAGGAAGGCACCTTAGCAGAGATCTAAAGCTTTGTTTCTCACTATGGGGAACCCAACAGAGACATGTAGAGAGTGATCACAAGCCATTGAGCAAATATCTTCTGTATGAGTAAATAACAGTAATAACAGTACATGACACTACCTAGAAGCTTCACAAAGCACCTCAAAAGTTGATTGCTGCCCCTACCTCACATCAAAAGACAGCTTGCACAACATTGATGTCTTCCAGCTGGATGTTTACCTGCACTGACCTCTGGAAGGGGTGTGTGAATCCATCCACACTTCTCCAGGACCTCCCTGCCAATTCACCAGTGTTTGTGCATCAGATAGACTTGCTGAGACCTGTGCTGCCAAAGGAAATATCTGGATCATTTTACCTTGATGAAGTCATCATCGCAGACAGAGCTGTGACTGGTAAAGGAATCTGGTGTTTTTTGTTTGCTTTTTGTTTGTTTTTTATTTTTTTTTCTGTTAATGTTACCGTCTTTCTATGATACTCCAATAAAATCTTTAATGATGGGGCTGCTTGGAACTTGTACAAAAAAGTGGAGTATTTCATAACAGGCGCAAAAATAATTTTGTCTTCTTGAAATTTTTTTGTTGAAAAAAAAAGCAAGAAGGAATTACCAAATATCAGTACGTTTGGTATATTTGAAAATGTGTTTCTACAGGTGTAACTCTTGAATTGTCTTCCTCAGACAAAACAAAATAAAACAAACTCCAAGGAGATACGTTTCTAGCTGTAGTAACAGCTGTTCTCCTTGCTCTAATGAATGCTTGTGCTCTTTTTCTTTCAGTTTCTCAGAGAGATCCCAAACCACCTTGGCCAGATGGAAGGATTGTTGGAACAGTATCTGTAGTGGGGTCTTCTCCCACTTACAATGTGTCCTGGATGGTCTCTGGCTGTGGTGTGGGTTTGCCCCTTCTCTCTCTAAGGTAGGAAGAGGAGTAGATCATCTCAATACCCTGTAATACCTCTTACAGTTCCCCCTGACATGTCTAGAGCTGGTTGTCATCTAAGACAGGACACGAGAGGCAGTGGGGGATCAGAATGCAGATTGGAAATCCCTGTGGCGTCAGAGAAGTCTTCTCCTCTAGGCATTTCAAATGGCCACTGTTCAGACTGTTTAGACTACTGAATTCTACACAGATGTCTCTACTCAGTAGATGGGCTACAGATCTAATTTAAGACAGTGTGTGAGTGTTTTGAGCTTTGCTCACATAAATTATAAACATCCTAGTGAAGGTATCTGATTCTGGTATCAAAGTTCCATTGTATGAATGGGATTCAGTTGCTGAACCAGAGGAGCTTAAGATGTTTCAGCTAACCTGGGGTGTAAGATATGCGTGGGCCACCAAGATGTGATGTAAGACTAGAAGGAGATCTAAGTCCTTCTGAAACAGTGGATGGAGATCAGCCAAGGATGCTCCCAAACACCTTTAATGACACCAATGGCCATGTTAGGCAGTGGAAGTCCACCTTGTGTGTCCTTGTCTATTGAGATGGTTTCTATTCTGGAAGTCCCAACAATCATAGAATCATAGAATCATAGAATGGTTTGGGTTGGAAGGGACCTTAAAGATCATCTAGTTCCAAACCCCCTGCCATCAGCAGGGACACCTTCCACTAGATCAGGTTGCTCAAAGCCTCATCCAACCTGGCCTTCAACACTTCCAGGGAGGAGCAGCCACAACTTCCTTGGGCAACCTGTTCCAGTGTCTCACCACCCTTACAGTGAAGAACTTCTTCCTAATATCTAATCTAAACCTCCCCTCTTTCAGTTTAAACCCATTTCCCCTTGTCTTGTCATTAGTTGCCCTTATGAAAGAGGAGGCAGAGCCATAGGCTGACCAGATCAAAGAGTGCAACATGTAAGGGTTATACAGGCAGAGAATAAGTCCTATAAAATCATAGAATAGTTTGGTTGGAAGACTGTTACGATCATCTAGTCCAATCATAAACCCAGCATTGCCAAAAATTGGGTTATATCCAGTCAAGTCAGCAAGGACCTGACAGGAACAGAGCCAGGCAAGGAAGAAGCTGGAATGATGCAACCTCTTCTCCTTTGCTGCAGTGAACTGTCAGTTTGACTCACTTGCCCAGGCGTCCAACCTGACAGGAACAGAGCCAGGCAAGGAAGAACCTGGAATGATGCAGCCTCTTCTCCTTTGCTGCAGTGAGCTGTCAGTTTGACTCACTTGCCCAGGCGTCCCCAGGAAACCTGCTTTCAGAAGAAAGTGAACCTCTCCCTCATATAACTTAGTTTGGTTTCTTCGGATCATAGAATGTATTGGATTGGAAGGAACCTTCAAAGGTCTTCTAGTCCAACCACCCTGCAGTGAGCAGGGACATCTTTACTAGAAAAGGTTGCTCAAGGCTTCTTCAATCTCGACCTTGAATATCTCCAGGGATGGGGCCTCCACTACCTTTCTGGGCAACCTGTTCCAATGACCTACCACCCTCATATTTAAGAACTTTTTCCTAATATCCATCCTAGAATGCCCTAGATTAAAACCATTACTGCTTGTCTTATTGCCATGTGCTCTTGTGAACAGTTCACAACTGGTTCTGCCTCAGTTTTTTTTATAGGCACCTTTCAGGTACTGGAAGGCCTCTATAAGGTCCCTCTGGAGCCTTCTCTTCTCCAGGCTGAACAATCCCAACTCTCTCAGCCTGTCCTCACAGCAGAGCTCCTCCAGCCCTCTGATCATTTTTGTGGCTTCCTCTGGACATATTCCAACAGGTACTTGTCCTTCTTGTGTTGAGGGCTCCAAAAGTGGACGCAGTATTCCAGGTGAGGTCTCACCAGAGCAGAGTAGAGGGGCAGAATCACCTCTCTTGATCTGCTTTCTGACCCGATTCTTACCTTATGGTCTCTCTTCTTTCAAGCAAATGCAAAGAAAGGTGTCATTAGTTTTGAGTGCTCTTACAGCACCTAGATTCTCCTTTAAGAGGTGGCTAAGATCTGAAAAAAATAAGTCTGGTTCTCAGAGCAGCGAAGTCCTTGCATTTCTTGGTCAAATCCATGACTTCGGTGAATTCATCCATCACCTCTTGGGGCTGAGAGACATAGTACAAGTCACAGAATCACAGAATGTTAGGGATTGGAAGGGACCTCAAAAGACCATCTAGTCCAATCCCCCTGCTGGAGCAGGAACCTAAATGAGATCACACAGGAAGGCGTCCAGGCGGGTTTTGAATGTCTCCAGAGAAGGAGACTCCACACCCTCCCTGGGCAGCCTGTCCCAGGGCTCTGTCACCCTCACAGTAAAGAAGTTCCTTCTGAAATTTAAGTGGAACCTCCTGTGTTCCAGCTCACACCCATTGCCCCTTGTCCTACCATTGGGCATCACTGAGAAGAGCCTGGCTCCATCCTCATGACATTCGCCCTTACCATATTTATAAACATTAATGAGGTCTCCCCTCAGCACAAAGGAAAAGACTGATACAATTCAGTTTATATCTGTTTTCCCAACATGATAGCTGCTCATCAGCAGCTCACACTCTTGTCCTCCAATGCCCAAGTCTAAGAAGTTATTTGTTAAAACAGTTAAACGACAGTTCAGAATTAGCTGTTTTGTAAAAGTTAATTTAGCAAGCACAGCACAAAGGATTAGACTCATGTAAGTCTCTCCTTGAAGAGCATATTTCATTGCCAGTGTCAAATGTCATATTTTGATGTGAGCCACCAATGGTAAAGGTAAGGATGAGAATACGGGACGATGTTTATGAGGTTTAATATGCATAAACAGAGGTTTAACTAACAGAAAGATAGGAAGTTTTTGCCTTAAGTGTGTAGCCTTAAGAAGGTCGACTTTGAAATGCTGCACACAGCACTGATTAGCACATTTTTAAAGGGATTTAGAAAACTTGGCGAATGAAAAAAAAATCTAGGCATGAGCATGATTATGGAGCTGAAGAAGAGAGAAAGGTTTAAGGAACTCAATCTGTTTAGCTTATGAAAAGAAGATTGAGATGGATAGATCACAGTACCTCTCACCAGGAAAAAAAGCACTTGGCACTGGTGGGGTCCTTCATCTCACAGAGGAAGATGAAAGAGAAAACAGTGTGTGATGCTGAAGCCAGGAAGACTGAGAATAAATCAACACATGCTTTAAAAATGGGTGGGCTGATCATTGTCTCTGGATATTTTCAAAACAAACTTGACTCTTTCTCTGAACTGAGCACATGCTGTGCTTTAATATAACTTGCTGTGGTCTGGACGGGAATATTAGCTAAAATCTGATGTACTGGCTGTACATCAGACGAGAAGGTTCAGTAGTCCCTTTGGTTTTGTACTCTCGAAGTTCTGCAGATGCCATGGCTGAACTGAGTCTTCAGCTGTTATTCAGACACGTAACCACGTGGTGGCATCATTATACCACAAAGAGTCTCTGAAAGAATTTTAGTGGCAAGGGAGAAGATATTTTAAGTTTTAGAAATTGAGCTTTGAGTGAACTCTAATACAAACGATCACTGTTATCCAGGGGAGTTAAGATTTTCATAGACTCAAGGAGGCTACAGGATGAAGTAGGAAAGATTTTTTGCTTTGATCTTGTAGCTGGTGCCCAGGCTGCATTGAGTTGGTTCTTTAAAAACACCAGTCCTGGGGTAGGACTTGCTTGTGCTTGGTGCTGTAGAAACTATTTCTTCTATCATAATTTAAAAAGGTGTTTTTCCATCTTTTTCACTTGTGTGCATTGCCTACATTATATAGGTATAAGTCAGGAGTATTCAATTCTGAGCTCTGAACATGTTCTCCTTAGGTCCTTCAAGAGACTTGTTCCCCTAGGTGTCCCTCTGCTGCTGGTTGACATGGGGGTGTCAGAATTGGGGGGTCTTGACTGCTTATGCCTTCATGTGAACCCTCTCTGTCACACAGAGGTGCTTTGCTTGGGGAGGGCTCTAAGGAGTATGGCTACCTCTATGTCTCCACGGAGGATGTGAGAGTCAGCCTCACCATTCAGAGACTGCAAAAGTCTTCCCCACCTGTTGGAGGGACCTTCCGCATCCACTTGGCCAATACAGTGATATCAGGTAAGAGAAGATTCAAGTACAGTTCCTGGATTTCCTTTGCAGGAAGCTAAGGGAAGGAGAGATAATATTGGAAATGTTTGGGGATGCTTGGGGTACAGGCTGGCAGGTTAAACCCGTTGTTATAGTTGATGGACCTCTGCATTTTTTGTCCTTCAAGACAGGAGTCAAGGATCACAGGCAGGGCAGTATTTCTAGGTGTTAGATATGGGGTTGTTCCAAAATGCATACAGTCACTATAGAATATTTGCTTTAATGTTAAAGAACTTTAGATCATCTCCTGAACTGGGATTTTGCATCCCAAGGTTTCATTCTGCTGATGTTTCTCCAGCATGTGTACCTCTGGTCTTCTTATATGACAAGAGTTTTGCAGGTTACCAGGAAATTAGTTCTCTTCTAGGATTACCAGGGTTGGTAAATGGTTACCACAAAAGCTTTTGTGCACTGAATTGCTCAAGTTGAATTAGTCACCTTTTAGATGTACCAGGGTTTCTTGTGTTTCATTTAAGTAATCAAAGAGGCTTAGAATGAAAGTGAGCAGGGTAATCTGAGCAAAGCCAATGACAAAGTTCTTGGCTGAGGAATTGTCAACTCAGTTATAAATTCAAATAATAAAATACAAAAACATAATCTTAGAATATTTGTGAAATAACTCTTTCTTCTGTGTTGTCACTTAATATTTCCCTGCAATGGCTGAAGGCTGCTCAATATTGTCCTGCTTTGAACGTAATGTTTTAAAAATGTACTCCAAAAATGTAGGTTGCATGTAATAAAAAGTATTACTCAGCCAAAATTTTTGATGGCCCCAACTGGACAGATGTTACTAAGTTTTCTAAGCTATTAAATAATGCAGATCTTCTGGCATTTAGGACCTAGTAAATTTTCCTCTGCTGATTTTTGGCAGCTACAGATGTTTGAACCATAAGAACCTCACTAATAATGAAACATTTTTATTTTCTTGGAGCAGGTAGATGTGTTCTCCTAGGGATGAAGATATCCACTTTTTTCTAATGTCTTCTGCAGGTGTTTCAGTGCACATCTCCTCTCAGCACCTCCGCAAGCTTTTGCAAAACAACGTAGATAACTCTACAGCCCCATATTTCAACACCAGTGACTTCATTGTAACCAAAGACTCAGACTCTTGTTATGAAAGCATCTGGACACTGACTTGGAAAACAAAAACTGGGGACTTGCCCAATGTTATCAATGTACAGTAATTTATTTTATTAACACCCACTTTGAACCCCATTCAATGTCTTCAACCTTGGCTGTTTCATTCTCCCAGTATTTGTTTTTATGTAGACACTCATGGGACCTTAAGTTAAGTGTCTTCTTATTAGGAATCACATTTTAAGCAAATTCCAGATTAGATGATTAAAAAAAAAATGGAAGTTTTGGGAGGAGAAATTACATCTTCAGAGTCTGTGTTTCAAAATGAGGAGGCTAGAATGTAATTTCTGTGCTTTGTTGCAGTTCTGCAGAATAAAGGGACTGCTGCACAGAAGTGAAAGCTATTATAATCATATTAATATCACATTCAGTACAGTAATTAAAGTTCAGTACAGGTTTGTGACATTGTTAATGGGCCAAGAAGATCTTTTTCTGAGAACTATTTTATATGGGTTCATATAAAACCTTCTAGTGGAAGGTGTCCCTGCTGATGGCAGGGGGGTTGGAACTGGATGATCTTTAAGGTCCCTTCCAACCCAAACCATTCTATCATTCTATGATTCTATAACTGGTTCTCATAAGTGAGATGAAGGTTCAGTTCAAGTAGTAGGGTCTTTTTTGAATAAGGAACCAGACCAAGCTGCTTTCTTCCCCCAAAATAAAAAAAACCAACCCAACGTAGTTGTTTGTAAATGCAGCTTCTGAAAGTGTAAAATTATCTTCAACAAAGCAATGAGTTCTCATACTCAAGATATTGGCCTGGATGGTGAGAAAATCATGAGCTACCTCTTCACCAGTAGCACAGCCCCTTGTTCCATGCAAAGCCATGTATTTAAGAAGCAGACGTTCAAAGCTCTTTCCATGCTTAATTTCAAATTATATTACTGAATATTAGAAGTTTATTTGTAAATCTGGCTCCTGAATCTATTTGCCACAGTTTCTTGCCTGCAAGATTAGAATGGGAACAGAGAGGTGTTGAGGAGACTTGGATAATGAAGATTTAGACCTAGAAATAGGAGTCACAGAAGAAGCTTGAGAAGATTTTTCCAGGAATTATTTGCTGCCTTGTCAAAACTCTGTATGAGCTCTGGGGGAATGGTTTTAATTGAAAATCACAGGACGGAAAAGGATGAGAAACTTAAATGCTTTGTTCTTTGCCAGGTCTCTGCTGAAAACCTCACTGGTGTGAAGCCAACTGTTTCTAGTCGTGTGGTTTATGATGGAGGTGTGTTTATCGGGCCAATATTTGGGGACATGCTTGCTACCTTCAATAACAAAACGCAGGTGAGATGTGCTGTCATGTTTCCTATTGATTCACCTGGGTCGTATAGATCCAGGAGTCTCACAAGTGTTCAGGTATCTACTTCTGCCACTAAATCCTTTCAGAAATATGTTCTTCTGCATTTTGCAATAAATTGTTCAGATCCTGCTCCCTGGTTTGTGGAGCAGGACTTTCCTCCAAGAGCTATTGCAGGTGGGGAGAATGGTCATCATGGGTGATGGAACACAATGTACCTCTTCTGAAGCTGTTGCCAGAGGGCTGGCATTGTCTCTGGACTCCCACCCTTGCTGGGTCCTATGATGCTGGCCGCCAAACTTCACAATGACAGTTTACTCATCTGCAGTGTTCCAGCTGTTACATTGATGGCCAAAATAAATGAGAAGGTGGCTGTGGTAGTAGTCTATGAATTAAGTCCCTCAGTCTCTGTGGATCTCATTTCTTCATGTGAGAAAAGGGAGTAAGGAGGACTTCCTGGCAGAATGAGTCTGCTGGATGGACAAACGTGTTGCAGAGCAGTGTGCCTTGCTGACTCTGCTTCCAGCAAAGACTGCCAGGCTCTGTAGCTATAATAGGGTGATGATCGATGGGCTCGAAGCTCAGCTGTGCAACACTTGGGGCTAGATGCCTGTTCCTCAGACATGAAGACTACCCTGCTTCCAGTAGCTCAACCACCTACGATATCTCTGCCATCTGCGATGTAGATGTACCCTGAAATACACCAACTGAAACAAGAACAGCAACAGCAATCATTTTTCCTCTTAATTTTTGAAGCTTTATTATGAGGTGCTTTTAGCAACATGTGTAAAAATGTCCCTGTAATTATTATGTCTCTATTCAAGCAGAGTACTTTGCAACTATGTGCTCCTCGTGTTTCTTGGAGACAGTCTGCTTTTACTTTTTTCAGACATTGGTGTACCCTCCTGGCACACCTTTAATACCTGGAAGAGACATTAAGAGAAGCTCTTCTATTCCCTATAGCTTTGTCAGTTGGCTTTTCTGAGATATCAAGATCTCTTGACATCTCTTGCTAGATATCAAGGTCACAGCCCAGTTTTCTTGTTTCAGCGTGAACAAGGGAAAAAAAATTGAGGGCTGCATGCTGAAAAGACATTCTGGGATTCATTCTAATTAGTTTTACAGAGTGCTTTAAACATAATAAACTTGTTCCCAAGGCAGAGGAAGAACTGGGGTATATGGCAAGCAGGGGCTTCAATGGATGACTAGACGAACAGGAGTTGTCAAGAGCTGTGGGTCCCAGCAAGATGGGCGATAGGATCATGCAGACACCAAGAAAGTCTGGCAATACAGTTTCCATCTGCTTTGCCCAAGACTGAGCACTAGCAATCCTTGCAATTAAATTTGTAATGAGTCTGCAGCAGGATAAAGAGCTGTCTGACAGTGCTCTGTGCTGGCATTGCTCTGAAGGTCTACCAGGTAGATGTGACTCTCAAAAATACTTCTGTTCTCAGCTTTAGGGTAACCTTCTTCTCTGTCTCCAGGTGGTGGTGGTGGTGAATGATGTCCTTGCAAACTGTTCTGGTTCATGCTCTTTCCAGTTCAGCCAGGAATTGACGCCATTAGTCAGTGATGTTGAGTATTCATCAGGTAATGGAGTTTTGTGTCTGAACAAAATAGCAAAAACACTGTTCTGTGGGGAAAAAAAACCCAACCAAACCACTATTCTGTGAAAAAGATCTTCCAGATGTTAATGATTTTGTGTGTGTATACATATTCCTTTGGAAATTTCTGATTTTATGAAAACTGCAGTGTCTAGTGGGGCACTTCTGGTCAGCTCCAGTCATAAAATAGGTAGTATAGATGTGTTTTTACATTGACAAGAAGATAGTAGGGGCATAAAGGGGACATAAACAGTGATAAGCGTGGTGCTTAAAGCAGAAGGTGGCTCTTGGCTCACGTTATTTTAATAAAAATTTAAGAAAAAAAGTAATAGCTGAATAGGGGCAGACAGGAATAGGTGTTATTGGAGAAAATGAGAGATCATTGATGATGTACTTTTTAGGATGTCCTGATGAAGATGGTAAAAACTTTTAACTGTTGTTTGAAAGTAAATCCTGGGCATTACTACACCAAAATTTATGAATCATCTTGTTGATTATATTCCTTCAGATGATGGGTTCCTGGCCACAGTAGTTATCAGGGGAGCTGGTTTCACTGAGGAGAAGTCAGCCCTGCAGGTAAAGGTGAACAACATGACCTGCCATGTCATAACATTGAACCAAAGAGAACTGATTTGCCAGATGGAGGGGCTGCTGGTTGGAGTCTACCAGGTGACACTACTGGTGAGACCTTATGGCTTCGCACTCAATAGCAGCACAGGAGAAGGCATCTTCCTAAGAGTTGAGCCAAAGCTAGTAGCTATTGAACCTCCTACAGCTTCAGAGATTGGTAGGTCTGAATACCAGACCAGCTTTATGGGGACATCTGCTTTATGTTTCTTACTTTTCATGGTGTGTTTCAGTCCTTCTGTACTTTGACTTCCAAGATCTTCAACTGACCCCAAAGCAAGTTTCTTTCAAAGAGTGACAGACTTGCCTTGGTTGTTTGTGGAGACAATCAGTTTCCTGACTAGTCTTGTTTGAGAATTATAGAATTCAAATGCAGGTATGTGCTATTTCACAACTTGGAAGGCTATTAGTGTTTCATGGCTCATTTTCCCATACCCATTTGGCACCTAGCTTTGTAGTATTTGGATTTATCTGGCCCAATTGTGGAATGGTTAAACTTTGGTTCATCTCACTCCAGTTGAAGTGAATTCATATTCTGAGTGATAAAATGGAAAACTAATCTGTGTTTAGATACAAAACTGAGAAACCCAGAGAAGCTCAAACTAAACTGAAGCTTCTTCCATTTCCATTACCCCTCCTCTCCTTGAAATAGAAGAGGAAATAAAGGGTGATATATTCCACCCCTGAAGACAAGAGCTTGGAAGATTTTCCACAGGACTCTAGGGTCATTACATCTCTAATCTACCCTGCATGTGACACAGATGAGAGGACTTCACCTGGAAGTTCCAGCAAGGTGCCTAGCCAACTGTGGCTAAGCCAAACCAAAGGCTGTAAAAAGCCACATTTTGGCTTGGGATGTTGGGAAGAGTCTTCCCAACCCAATGAGAAATGTGGAGAACACTCTTGACACAGCTGGGTCATGCAGTAAGGACCAACAGTCTCAGAGTGTAACTTGTTTTCAAGAAGCTAGGAATGCATTTAGAAACATGATCCAGGTTGACTCTGACAGTAAAATTTCCAGGTTTTGTCTGGAAACCTCTTAGCTTCGTTATTGAGGTGCTTTGAATTTGGTCTAGCAAACATCACTCAGGGCAGGAGTACTGGCCTGGGTGGAGCATGAAACTAGTTCAACCATGTGGCATGGAGAACTGATTGTGCCATGCTCAGCCACTTTGGAGCAGGCAGAGGAAGGGATTGATGGTCTGTGAACTTCTATGTGGATGAGCCATGGGATGGTCTTGGGGGAATGTAGGATTCTGAAGCTAAAAAGCAAGAAGTTATGGCCACTACTTTGTTTGATTAGAGTGGCAAGAAAGATAATTAACAATTTTCTTTCCTTTTTATTTTCTTTTTTTTTGTTCCTCCTCTCCAGTTGAGAGGGTCATATAGTACCTAAGGCTGGTTGATGCTCACTGCTTTAATTCATTAAAAACTGAAACAACAAAAAAACCCCAGCAACAACAACAACAAAAAACCCCTAAACCCCACCACCAAAACCCTAAAAGAAAAAATGCCAGCAACGGCAAGTTTTAGTGCTTGGGCCTTGCTTCTCATTTCCTTCGCTGACAATCCAGTTCTCCCAATTACAGTGATCTGTCACTCATTAAAAAGAAAGCAAGTGTAATGCCATCTTACATTACATATGCCTTGAACATTTATAATTGGAAAGAATTACAGCTTCCATCTGTGTTTTTAATTTCTTCGATTTAAAATACCTCTCTCCAATCTTATCGTAAAGTGCACACAGGCAGTATTTCATTGCACATGGATATAAGTGTAGATATCAAAACTTAAAGAACATCAGTCTTTATGCAACACACATGGATTTTGTACTCTAAATCTGAGGCTCCTTATCTGACAACAATCACGTTAGACAAATGGCTTCAGTTTTGACTTCTTGCTGTTTCCAGCTCTGCAAACTTAACATTACAAGAGAGGGAGTCATGAAACGTTGTGTATTGCATCAGGTCCCTCTTGTCAAAATATCACTGGTCTCGGTGATGCTGTGCTGGGAGTTCCCTGGGACCTAACTCTGTAAGTGTGGGATGCCTTTCTGAAGATACTATCATGCTCCAGTGAATGGAAGGTTCTTGCTGTTAATGTCTCTGCTGCTGTTTCCCTGGTTTTGCTGCCAGCCAGAGAAAATCTAGAAGACTAAACCAAGTAACAAGTGATAGAATAGGAGCAAATGGCCTCAAATTGCACCAAGGGCAGTTGAGATTGGATGTGAGGAAGAATTTCTTTGCTGAAAGAGTTCTCAGGCATTGGAAGGGGTTGCCCAGGGCAGTGGTGGAGTCCCCATCCCTGGAGGGATTGAAGAGTTGTGTAGACATAGTGCTGAGGGACATGGGTTAGTCGGGCACTTGTCAGTGTTGGGTTAATGATTGTGCTCCATGATCTTAAAGGGCTTTTCCAATCGAGGCAATTCTGTGATTCTGGACTTCTCTGTTGCTTTAAAGAATTAGCAGGAAACAATTCTTTGAGGAAAAGGTACAAGGGAGTCTGCCATCAATGCATGATGACTTTACCATGGAAGTTTACTTACAATACACATGGAAAGCATAATAAAACCTCATTTGGTTTGTAATGAAGCCATAGTACCAGGTACACATAAGCACTGCATTAATAAAGTGCCTGTTTGAGCAGTTTGTCCAGCTTTGGTCCTAAAACTCTTCAGTACTGATAACTAAAGCAAAGAGCTGTAAGTTTCAAGCAAAATATTTTTTTAAAAAATATATTTGTCTCTGAACTGCATCAAAGAACAAAGTCCAGGTTAGAATCACCATTAATGTCCTTTCCCGTTCTCTTTCCTGTTTCTCTTTGAAATGTCTTTGAATCTTCTAATCACTTGAAAAAGTAGAGGGGCACCTTGACTATTTGCAGTGGAATTGGGTGCTGCAGAAAAAATCAAGTGCAAGTCTGACTTGTGTTGGGTATGATCCTGTGTGTGACTGAAAAGGCTCAGCTCTGACTGGCACAGAGGAGACCTGAGGTTGCTTAGTGCTTCAGAGAATCAAGCCCTCTGTGACTTTCCTCACAACTCTGCTAAATCTCAAGCCTTGCCAAGTCCCCTTTCTAACCTGAGTTTCCTAGACACATGCTACAGGCTTTTTTAACAGCAGGGTGCTTGGCAGCTATTTGAACTGTGAAAGCACCTGCTGTGTTAAGCTCATTTTCCATTCTTAGTGCTTCTTCCTTCCTTCCTTATTTCATTCTTGGGCTGGGGATCTTTCTAAGGGTGAGATCACAGACCAGACCTTGCTGGCTTAAATAAATATGTCATTAAAAAATAAACCGAGAAACAAACTCAGTCCTACTCTATGTCAAGAATCCAAATAATAGGCAAGAAGGATCTCTGGTGAAAGAAAGGAAGCTAGGCACAGCAAGGTGGAAGCAGATTATCCTCAGATCAACTGAGAGACTGTGCTGCCTTTTGTAGTCACCTACTAAAAAAGAATCCTTTGCATATAAAAATGTCATTCTAGATCTTGAATGTAACAGAATAATTGATTTTGTAGGAGGACTGAGAGTGGCTCTCAGGGGGACCAATCTAGAAGGTGTAAATTTGGTGTTGTTTGGATCTCAGCCTTGCCCAATTTTGGAGGATAACAGAAATTCAACAAGGATTGAATGTAAAGTTCCATCTCGGGTAAGAAACCACATTTTTTTGTGAACAGTCAGCAGCCTATAGGACTTTCTATGTTTTCCTGGCCTCAGCTGTGATAGAGGAAGGGCAAACGGTAGCCCATCAGCCAAATCTTGGCTGTGGGACAATTTACCATGGATTCCACCTAGAGTTTAGACCAGTAATTTAGCTTAATTTTCAGTAGATTGATAGGTGATTTATGAAAACCAATGAAACAGCAGAAAATCCAGATTCAACATCATTAGCTAAGCCTCACATAAACAAAACTGGGACTTGGAACTCTAGCAAAATTGCCCATCTCCACTTTCAGTTGTCTGCTAGTAGATTAAACATGCCTGGGACAATTGTTCTTGCTCATGTTGTTGAACCTTCTTCAGCTCCAGATCTTCTACTTTACATCCAGACCTCCTTCAGATGTTATCTGTGTGTTATGCAAAAACATGCCTAGGGATTGTCAGCAGCAGTTCTCTTTGCATGGCAAAATTATACCCAGGATGATGCTAATAGTTTAAGTGTAGGGATAACTCTCTGTGATTTACCACTGTTTAATTTATTAGTAAGGATATACTAAATGAAAATCTGCATAGTCTGGGGTTGTTTTAAAGTTTCTAACTCTCCATAGATGTCCTTTTAGAGTCAACAGAACTGTACACATTTGAGTAGAGTCTAGTAGTATCAGTGCAATGTGCTTGACTTATTAAGTATGGGAGATGCAGGAACACAGGGGATATATGTATTTTTTAATTTGTGCATTCTTATCCCTTACATTTTCTTAATTTCTGTTTCTAGAGGACAGAAGACACTGCTGTCCATGTGACACTAATTTCTGTGTACCAGTCAACAACAGTAACCAACCTGTTCCAGTATGATCCTTCCTTAAACCCTGCTGTTGTATCACTGAGCAGAAACAGAAGCGGCATAGCAGGTGAAAAGATTGTGGACGTGTTTTGGGCATCATCTGTAGAAGTGTTATCGCTGATGGTGGTGGGGCAGAGGGAATTTAGGTCTATGGGGTTTGGTGATCTGACACTGTTTGTTGCTGTTTTCTTTTAACTTGGAGTCCTATTTGTTTAGTCTTGATCAGTCCTGGTTGTTTTATCTTGGTTTTACTCTAGCATACTGAGTTGCTTGCCCTAGGCCAGTATGGATGATGTCTGTAGGATGTTAGGTGTGGTATAGTGTTCATTTTGTGTCACATTTCTCTAACTTTGCGCTGAAATTATCCCACCCATTCATTTTTGGTAACAGGTTCAACCATGACAAGAGAAATGAGCTCTAGAGTGTGTCCTTCTCTAGGATCCCAAAGGGTTGATCATAAGTGATCATTTTAGGTTGCTGAAAGTAGGAGAGAAGCAACACTTGCCTTGCTAGTTCCCATTTCCAAGCCAATGGTGCTTCTTCTAGTTTGACCTTGTGGTCCATTACTTTAGAATACAGGCATAGACTTAATGAACTTTGTGGGGGCAAAATAGATCTTGTTGAGGGTTTAGCATTCCTGTCTTTTGAAAGTTTCTATTTGGGGTTGTTTTGGGTTTTTTTTGTCCATTTCCCTTCATTTTTTTCCACAAGGTTTTGACTGGGTAGTGGGAATAGAAGACATTAATGGTGAATGGTGTCCACTTACAGACAAGTCTTTTAGGAATAAAGTTTACTACATTTCTGTGAGTCAACCAGATGCTAAATTCCTAGTATCTGAGAGAGAGAGAAAGGAAGGAAGATAGGAGGAAGATAGAAATATTCCTGCTTTCCTTCCCACCTCACTCCCATTCCTCCAATGATTCAATCATCTGATCTTACAATTCTTACCTCTCTCTTTTTGCAACCTCTCCAGTGCACACCTTAACAAAGCTCCTCCCAGCTCATCAGTTTGGCTGCACTTGATAGGGTTGCAAGGAGTTAGGTGACTGCCAGTGACAAAACACACTTCTTGCTGCATGCCTGGCATTTCTTTTCCTTTCCCCAAATGCCCTTGTCATTTTCTATTACTCCAGAATGCATAAATAAGAGAAAACATCCTTTATCATCTGAATATTATTCATATACCATAGCACCAAGGGGAGATTTTTCTAGCTGCAGGCAGCCCAGGTGCAAGGAATTCCTTAATGTTATAGCATCTCGTGAATGGTGGTGTGGCTGAGTTCAATCTCCTATTCAGAACCTCCAAGGCTTCGTGTTTTAATATAATTTTCCTTCTATATAATAAAAAGAATAAATAAATTACACCGATGCCTTCCAGGCATCTAGGATTAAGCTGACAATTGACCAAGAGTCCAAAGAGTCCACACTATTAATATATGCAACTTCTCAAGCTTTCAAACTTTATTTGACTCTTTGAGCATGCAGAATGGAAAAGTACTGGCTTCAGGACCTGCTCTAAGGAGGAACTGGTGGATGAGGGGAGCTTTGTACAGATTCTCATGCTTATGAAAAGCAGAGACTTCTCTAAAGCAGTGACCGTGCCTGCTGTGGAGGCAATGCTAAAGCCAATTGCTCCTGGTCTCTGCTTGGGACACAAAATTGCTACTCACATCTGAATCTCTACTAAGGATGTATCAACCTATAAAAGTTGGTTTTTTTTTTTTTTTTATTAAGAGAGAGAGTAAAGCAGATGGGTTGCTCCTGACTACCTCCCCGTGTGGCTGGGATAACAGTACCACCTGCCCAGTGAAGAAGAGGAATGGGAAAAAATGAATTTTCTCTGGGACAGCTGATCTTTACCAGCTGTTCTGGAGCATCTCTGTGGGTAGAAAGTGTTTTGGGCTGGCCAGCTCAGGGGGATGATAAAGAGATATTAACACCTTTCTCTTGATAAATTTAGGAAAAGGATTTATGTAACATAGTGATCTATGACAGCAGGGAGTTGGACTTGAAGTCCCCTTCTCATCCTGTTTATTCCTGTTTCTGTGCAACTGAACCTGCACTCTTCAGAGGAGATAGAAGGGTGAGATTCACCTTCTAAGTACATTTGTGTGCTTGTCGCTTTGACGTCTTTCATAGTTAGTGAAGAGATACAGACAGTTCTGTGGTGGGATCCACAGGATGGATGTCTTCCTTAGAATAAGATGAAACATGCCATAAAGGCTCTATTTCTCTTAATTCACTACAGATATAACTATCTCAGTGAAAATACTTTTATTTGGACTGAGCCATACCACCCTCATTTTTTAAGCTATTTCAGGAGGAGTTTTAGGTTATGAAATTCCCTTCTCCACTGCCCTTGTCCTTTTCTATTACTACAGTATGCACAAATAAAGGAAAATGTCCTTTATCATATGAACAGAGCTTAAATGGGAGACAGAGCCATGTTTTCTGAAAATAAGGTTCTCTGAAACATGCATGGACATGTGCATCTAGGTAGATCATTTAGCTGTGGGAGGCTCCTGAAAGTGAGATGGCTCCATAGTGCTGAAAAGTGTGGTCCGGATCATTGTCAGGGATTTAGAAAAAATCCCAGAACTCCTCAGCTCCAGTTTATGTAAGCTTTAGAAATTTTGGATTTGGCTTTTTTCAGGTGCAGATATTTATAGGATAGACATTTATGGTAAGTGGGCATGGATCCTATCCTGAGTGTGTACCACTAGGCTGAAAGTGGCTGTAGATGGTCATAGCCATTAGGGCCAGGTTGGATGAGGCTTTGAGCAACCCGATCTAGTGGAAGGTGTCCCTGCTGCTGGCAGGGGGGTTGGAACTGGATGATCTTTAAGGTCCCTTCCAACCCAAACCATTCTATGATTCTATGATAGCCAAGTTCACAATGCTGCCTACGTTTCAAGACAACCTTGGTGGCTAGTGATCTTATCAGGGAGGCCAAGGGATTAAGTAGGATACAGAACCACTGTGGTCTTACTTTTTGTTTTGTTTTGGTTTGATTGACATGACTGGACCTATTATGGCATGATGGGACTCCATGCTCTTCCTCAGGCAATGGTTCAGTGTGATAAAATAACTATTACCAGCAACATTAAAATAGTTTCATCCATTCTCCACTCTGCAGGGGGTCAGGAGCTTCAGATTGGAATATCCCAGTTTGCCAGTTACCAACAGTCAGACATCAAGGTCCAAATTGGGGACTCATGGGCACAGATCCGGGCGCAGATGGACCATGGTGTTAATGTGACACTTCCAGCCTTGGCTGCGGGATGGTACAATGTTTCTGTCATTATCAATGGCATTGTTGTAACTTCAAACAGGTATGTGAATGCATGTACGTTCCATAAGATATAAATATCATTCTCTGTCCTATTTGGTATTTTAGGGTTAATATGAAAAGGAAAGTAAGTTTTCACAAATTCTGTACCTAACAGTAAAATCTGCAGTGTGGTATAAAATTATGAATAATTATCAAGGCATTTATTGATCTGCGGGACCCAAGTCAGCAAACTGCTAATGTTAGTCAACTAACTCCCCGTGGATCAGTAAGAGACAGGAGAGAAACATTTTAGAAAAAAACAGTTGATTTGATGAAAAATGCATATTCAGGCAATCAAAGGTATTCACAGATTCAGGTCAAATGCAGATAAATCCTGCTCTAGGAAAACAGTAAAAGAAAAGAAACACTTTTCATGAGAAAAACAAAAGCTAGTTTGAAAAAATACAAAAATGCTTTGTTTGGAGAATTTTTAAAATTATTCAATTTCTGTCTTTTAAGGTGACACTTCAAGTTCATGCCTAGATAAATGTAGTATAAATGAATTAATATGTGGGGGGAAACCAACATGAAAGTGGGATGCAATAATACATTTACAAGAACACAGATTTACTCCTCAGCCACACAGCTCCCATCCATGGCAGCTGCTAAGAATGATCCTGAAACAATGGTGTTGGGGAGAAGGGAACTGCTTTTATTGTTCATAAACCACCCTAAGCTGCTTGTTGCATTGATGAACTTCAGAAGGAGAAAGCCTGTGGTTGGTGGGATGACACACAGGGATTCATCCCACGTGATACTGCAGTGTGTTAGTAGCACCATCTCTTTGTCTCCAGGGTCAGAGAATGGAGGGAGATGGGTCATCCCAGGAGACAAATGTAATCTCTGGTGGGCTGGATTGAAGGCTTGGGAAGGTCTACATCTCTAACGTGTCTTTTTAGTGAAGGGGGGTGTTTTTGAAAGAAGGATGATGAGAAGGACAAATAGATGTAGGTGGGACAGAAGCAGAGCTACACCCTTATCTGAATGGGCTTCAGGAAGTTAAGTCTGGTTTTATTCTTGCTGCAGTTCCCTCCACTGTCTGATGGGAGGATGTAAGGAGGGAAGGCAGCTGGGATGGTTCTTCAAGGCACTTGCATCTGTGAGCATAGCTACAGTCGGATCTGCTTGGTGAAAAAACTCTTGTTCTTGTTTCTTTTGATGGGCAATTCAGCTGCACCTCATGGACTAAATTTGTCTCCCAGGTTTCCACTTGATAAGACAGTGTTCATAATAGATGTAGCTAAAATCATACGGAAAAATTTGAGGTGTGGAGTGGTTTTGTCACTGTGGCATTGACCAAAGGGGATGTGCCAGATGGGTATTTGGCCTTCCAATCTAGAAGGCATGGTAAGAAAGAATAGTACTGCAGCAGGAGAGAAAAATATATAAAAAACCCCTCAAAACCTCCTTTCTGTGTTGCTTGTGTTTTGCAGGGTTGAGCCGTTAATCCAGTACCTCTCAGAGATCTTCAGCATAGAGCCATGTTGTGGCTCCTTTCTGGGTAAATAATGTCGGTACATCTGCAGCCACTTATGGAGGTTAAAGAGATCAAGGGCACAGTTTTCCTGCAGGAATGGAAGGGGCATCCCATTTCACATCAATTTAAGTGAGGGTGTTTTAAATCTGTGACCTTATATTATGCAGAAATCAACGGGCAGAGAGGAGCAGTCTGGAAATGTGGGATTGTAGTGAGCATCCCTCAATCTGGTTGGCTGTCTCAGGGCTCCCTGTGCTTTGAATTTGATTTCCCTAAGTGTTTGCTCATGTATCCTTGCACGTTCCCATTGGGAAAACAAAGCACGCCCACACCTGACTCATCTGTGCTGTTTCTTTCAGTCATTACGCCTCCATCTTTCAAGGTTTTCTATGTGAAAGTTAGCTGGAAAGCAGAGTACAATTGTGGTTTGAAGCAAAATAATTTCAAGTGTTCCCAAGGAGGATGTTCATTTTTGTTAAGTTGAAAAGACAAAAAAACGAAAAAAACAAACCCAAACCTTTTTCAATGTTAATTTTAATCAAAAGTGAAATATTTATTAATCCCATTCCAATCTTTTAAACATTGGAAATAATTTAAGTGTGTTTCAGAGCAAAACATCACTGAATTAAAAAGCCAAGTTTTACTTTAAATCTTAAAAAGCAGATTTGGGGTGGCTGATTTATTTTGTCTTTTGGCTGGGAGTGGAGGAGAGTAGCGAATTTTACGTCAGAGCAAAACATCACTGAATTAAAAAGCCAGGTTTTACTTTAAATCTTAAAAATCAGATTTGGGGTGGTTGATTTATTTTGCCTTTGACTGGGAGTAGAGGAGAGTAGCGAATTTTACATGAGCCCTTAGAAATGCTTTTATAGAAGACAGAGAAATTCTTGTGATGCACCCTCAGGTCCTCCACAGATCACTTTCCCAGGCTTACAACACATTTAAAGATACAAAAACTCAGAGGCTTTGTGGTACATGATTAGTTCAATAATTTGTTAAGTGCCCAAGCCTTGAAAGATGAGAGTGTGGATAGAGCCTGCATAGCAAAGGCTATCAGTTTTGAAGATTAAGTTATACTATTAAAAAAAAAAGTTACATCCTCCTTTTCAGAGAATCCCAGAATGGCCTTGATTAGAAAAGCCCTTTAAGATCATGGAGTCCAATCATTAACCCAACACTGACAAGTCCCCGACTAACTCATGTCACTCAGCACTGTGTCTACACGACTCTTCAATCCCTTCAGGGATGGTGACTCCACCACTGCCCTGGGCAACCCCTTCCAATGCCTCAGAACCCTTTCAGCAAAGAAATTCTTCCTCACATCCAATCTCAACTGCCCTTGGTGCAACTTGGGGCCATGATATTTCATATTTAAGGGTAAATTGAAATTTATTTAAGAGCTGATTAACTCTTTGGCTATAGTTTTATGAATGGCTTAAGCTGATTTAGAACCTCATTGCTGCAAAAAGCACCAGTCCTTTCCCCCCTTATCTCAACTCTTTTGTGTTGTCTCTAACACTTGTGTGGCCATCTGGATTAAGGATTTGAGCTCACTCAAAAGGAACTCTATTCTACAAGAACTTTATTTTTGAGACAGATCATGGGAAAAGGAAGGGCATGGGCTTAATAGATAAAGAGGCTGAAGCAAGCCAAGGCACTGGGAATACCAGTACTGCAAACTAAAGGAAGATAGAAGCTTCAGCTGGCCTTTGGGCCTGGAAGCATGGGATTAGGCTGGGAATGCTGGAGGGTTTGCATTTTTGTGATTATCACTTCCTAAAATCCAGACCGCTACTTCTTCAGTGCTGCCCTTATTCTCAGCACCCTGGCAGGCGGTGAAGATACCATTGCTTTGCAATGTTAGATACATCCAGGTACATCCAGATATCAGGGTTCACACTTTTTCCAGATAAGCACTTAATCTCAGTACCCATGGTGGTAGCAGAACCTCCTAAGGCTGCTACTCCTGTCAGTGTGGAGAGGGAAACTCCAGTGCCATGTCCTAGAAAAACTCTGTGGATCAGACCAAAGATAGCCTGACTCCCAGAGTGACCCAAAAATAGGTTGTCTTAGGAAGATTATATGATTGGGACAGTGTATGATGATACTTCTCTACAATAGTCTTCTAGCTTCCAACACTAGACACATAGACAGATGCAGCTGGAAGTCATAACTCTGTGTCTAACTCTTCCTGAATTGCTTTTCCATATGAATGACCTTCTTGGTTCACACAAAATATCTATTTACCCATTTGCTCTCTTCTGTGGTATAAAGTAGATGTTCAGGGAATAAAAAACATCCAGGCAACCACAGGGCAAAGCAGATAGCTTGCCTTCCTCCAGCCGATGCATGGGAAGTCTTGGTCAGAGTGGCCTTTGACAGCGGAAGAGGAACTGCTCATCTACCCATCTTAAATGGTGCAGGTTGGAGCATATGAGTAGGGGAGGGGTTGAAGCTGGAAGCATTCATCAGTGTATCAGCTTTTCTGGTCAGTGAACTCCTCAAGGGAAAGTGACCATCAGTGCATGGCAAATCTGTCACTCTGCCTAAGTGGCCAGGTAGAATTAAGGAATGAAGGAGGGTCTGTGATTCTGTTTTTTTGTTTGAAAGTACCACATTATGCTTCACTGTATGGAGCTGACCAAACCATCTCTACCATCTCCCCATCTGCCTGTACAGACAGCCCCATTCCCTGAAGAGATCAGACTCTGTTTACTCTCAGGGGTCCTCTCACAGCAGTTTCCTCCTGTTCTGTGGTGGCTTTCTTACTGCCACATAGGTCCCTAGCTATCTGATACCTCGGCCTTTTGTCCACATAGGATTACCCTGATATATGACTGCTATTATCTCTAGCTGTCTTGTTCCAAAAAAAACAAAACAAAAGAAAAACTTAATTTCTTCTTCCATTCAGCCTGGCTAAGACTGTCTGCCATGCTTATCAGCTCATTGTTTGTGATTGTTCATAAACACTCATTAATTCCTTTCCTACATATAATGTTGCCCTTCCTTATTTTATTTTACTCCTAGGTGGAACACTGCTCACAATCTCTGGAGTAGGCTTTAGCCAAAATCCTGCCCTGGTTTCTGTTTCAATGAACAGACAAACCTGTAAGATTACTCACTTGGCAGAAGAGACAGTTTGGTGCCTGACCCCACCAGCTTCTAATTTGTCTAATGAAGATTCACAAGACATCTCTGTCGGAGTAAATGTAGTCATCAGTGGTAGGCAACTTCAACATACTCCCTTTGCAAAAAGGAACACCACCTTTAATTACCAAAGAGCTTTGACTCCTTTGATTACTGTTGTTGAAATGGAAATCACAGCTAGCAGCTTGCTCTTGAGCATCCAGGGGATAAACATCACTGGGTCTGTGGTTGAGCTTGGACGCAGTGCATGTGAACTTGAGTTTCAACGTGGGAACAAGTCTGCACGGTTTTATCAGTGTTCTTTGCCACTGGACAGCCTGGAACCTGGGACTTTCCCCATCCATGTTATCCAGAGGCAGCTAGGATATGCTCGTGTGACAGCAAGGCTGAAATCCCTTACAATAACTCCACGGATAACCTCCATATTCCCATCACGAGGATCAATCTGTGGTGGGATGTTACTGACTATATCTGGTATTGCTTTACAATCCAGGAGGAATTTGGTACAGGTCAGCCTGGAAAGTAATTATTCCTGTGAGATCCAAAACTCTAGTAATGATGCCATTAGTTGTATTGTCCTTCCAGGAGCCCATCCCTGGCATTATCAGTGGTTGGCTGGGGCATCTTGGGCTCTTAATGTCACAGTAACTGTCAATGGGATTAGCAGTATCTGTCTTGGAGACTGCACACTCCACCTTCATGAGCAGTGGACACCTCTTGTAGATTTAGTGTCCTGGGAGACCAATGGTACATTCACCTATGTGATGATCAAAGGACAGAGGTTGGCATGGCCAAGTGATAGCCCCTTGGTACACATGAATGACCAGGTGATCTGCAAGGTAACTTTCTGGAATGAGACCAGCATCAAGTGCCAGACAGACTGCATTGCTCCAGGGGAGTACAGCATTTCCATATCCAACAGGAAAAGTGAGCAAGCTTGCTTCAGAAAGGCATCCAATGTTCTCAGCATCCTGCCTCAGGTGGACAAGTTTTACCCACAAAACTTCAGTATCAATGGTGGAGGCCTCCTCACCTTAGCAGGCTCAGCACTGAAAGGAAAGAGAATGACTTCTGTTCTCATTGATTATCACCCTTGCCTCATTCTCAATGTCACCTGTGTAGCTATCCAGTGCATGGTGCCTCCAGGTAATGGGACTAGGGCTTTGAGTCTAAACGTAGATGGTATCTCCTATTACCTTGGAAGAATAAGTTACAATGAGGAGTTTACCCCAACTTTCCTTTCACTTGTTGCAACCAGTCTCCTTTTAACGATGACAGTATCACAGGTCACAGAGATGGACACCATCTACGTATTTGTTGGAGACTTTGCTTGTAGTGGTGTCACCATCACTCACTCTACTCTGCAGTGTTCAGCTCCTCTGCTCCCTGTTGGCGAGTACCATGTGCTGGGCCTGGATGTCCCTAGGGGTTGGGCTTCCTCCAACCTGACGTTCACCTCTCAGCTGATGGTGACAGCTGTGCATCACAACTGGGGTAAGTCACAAAGGCTTGTTGCAGCTCCTCGATGGGGTACAATGTGATAGACTGTGGTGACTGGGTTTTTTGGGGGTTTTTTTTTGCATGAAAGCAAAAATTGAGAATTAAAAAAACTACCTTTTTCGACAACTGGCTATTGGGATTTGTTTTAAATCCTGTTTTCTGTCCTTTTCCAAGGTGGCTTGAATGGAGGAGCAGTTTACCTGCGTGGAACTGGCTTTTCCCCATGGAAGACTTTGGTCACAGTCTGTGGCAGCAACTGTGTACTCTTGGGCAACACGACGGTGACTGACCTGAGCTGCCTTGCCCCACGCTTACACGGTCAGCTAAGACACAAAACCTGGCCTTAGGTTTTTAGGGGATATTTTTAACACATCTTGACTCAAAAGTGGGAGGTTCAAGTGTATCTCATCCCAAGGGAACAGAAAGAAGCAGCAGCCCTGGAGAAAAGAGAGGAGACAACATAACATTGACTTCTGGTTTTTGAATTCAGTCCAAAGGCAGTTGCTATCAGGAGGAGTTTTTATGTCAATGGTCATGGGTTTTGGACTAGATCCACCGAGTGCCCGTGGCCACACATGCTTTTTGGGTGTGTATGAGATGTGCACAATGTCAGAAGTTCCTTGTGGTAGCTATTCCTTGGGAATACTGTCTCACAAAAACTGTGCATGAGGGGGCTCTAAGGTTGGGTACCCAAGCACCTCTTGGCCATCTTAGTGATTTAAGTTCCCTTAAATGCCTTTTCTTCTGTGGCCCCATACATTTTGTGTTTTGACTACAAGATGGTACAGCTTCAGTGGGGTAAGAGGGTGAGAGGAAAAGGGTGGATGATGGGAAGGGTGAACAAATTATGTACTGTGACCAGTTCATACCTTTAGGTAGCTGGAGATGAGGATTTGAATTCCTTGAGAGGAAGATGGGATCATCCCATAGTCAGATCATTCTCCTTAACTGCAGAGAGGCAGCAGGGGATGATGCCATGATCTCCAACTCTCTCAAAGAGAGAAATAACCCTGCTTTGATTTTGGAGGAAACTCTTTGAAACAGGCATTTCCTGGGGCAAGACACATTTCCTTCCTCTCCTACTGGCAGCACAGGTCCTAAGATCTGCAACTGGCAGAATTTAAGACTTTTAAATCTCACCCTGAGATGTATACCATTCCCCAAATGCTAAACATGGAGCACCTGCCTTGGTGCTGCAGCATTGCAACGCTTGGTAACATAACACTTCAGCCCTTTCATAGCTCTGATGCTAGAAGAATATCCTGACATCTACAGAAATATTTGCTGTTCTGTGGCCATCCAGAGATCCATCATCTAGGTGATCAAAGATCTATGGCCTCTTATCCTTTGTGGGCTTGGAATAAAGGTCGCAGTGAGTGTGTCCATCGGGGTAAACTGGCAGGGTTTTGCTCAAAGGTATGTGGCATCTCCACCCTTCAAAATAGTCAGAAGTTGACTGGATTAGTTGCTGAGAAACCACTTCACTGTGAAATTTATAGTTCTTTTGAGTAAGGGTTGGGACAAGAATCATCCAGGGTCCCTTTCAGTGTCACTTATTACAAAATTCTGAATTTGCTCTTGTCATTTTGAATGGTTCCTTTCTTCATCCATGAAGAATACTAAGAAAAATGGAGGGAGTGGTGGGGGGAAGGGCTTTAAAACCCAACCGCAAGCTCTCAAAAGCAGACATCAAGGGGTCATAAGAGCTGAGTTTGCTTTGCTTTAGAGAAGATCCAGGCACAGTGCACAAAACTGCCTATTCTTACTTTTTTAAACAAGAAAAAAGATGTGGTGTTGGAGTTATGGAAAAAAAAATATCAGAGCATTAAACAGGGAAGTCTGGTTATTGCAGGAAGAATAGCAGAATAAAATGTAATCAAGTTGATCCAAACTGTGAAAACACTAATGACTGTTCAAAATTCACTGAGTGATAAACAGTAGAGGGAGCTTGAGGAAAACCATCTTAGAGGAAGGACCACGATACTTATTGCTGACACTAGATGTCAGCAAGTGAATGCTGATGGCTACCCACTTGCTGGTTGTGTTTCTGGAGAGAGGATGGCAAGGATGCGTTTCCTCACTAACAGAAGGGGCACAGGCACTATTGCTTTGAGGTCAGTTACAAGACAACCTTTCTCTCTCCTGCTGTGGATTTTGCAGTGTGCAGCCTTATGAATCTCAGCAGTCGAGTTACACAATTTTTTCTCTCAGTGGAGTATTTATGGAGTATTTATGGGAAAAGGTTAATTATTTTGGCATGGAAAAAAAAAAAAACAAAAAGAAATCTTCCCAGGCTGATTAAATTTGTGTTTGCCAGGCTATCTGTACTCCCTGAATCATATTCAGCCTGTGCACATCTACATGTGGCATCAGTGAATCTGTATACAGAGCAAGATGCTTTCCAGATGGCTTTCTCTTAACATTTAGAGGTTTACATCCCCCCACCATTTAGGGCATGAGTGGATTTACTAAGTGCAGCTAGTCCAGTCTCACCTCATGGTTTACATGTTGCTGTTTGCCCGGGGAAGTTTGCCACTTGGCACTTGCACATCCAGTGCTCAGACCTTTCTTTCACAGCCTCGTCCATGTGGGAGATATGATGAAGTGACTTCAGGGATTCAGGACCACAAGCCGTGAAGGAGATGGGAGGGATAGGTCTGTGGTGCCCCAGGGCTCCTTCAGTGCAGTGACTGGTGCAGCCAGGTTGGACGCTTCTCTGACATTTCCCTGCATTGCTCGTAGACCGAGTGATGAGAAGTGAAGAGTTCAAGCTGCATTTCTTCTGTTAGAGCACGCTGTGAAGCAGAAACACCTCCCCTCCGGCACTGCGGGATGTCAGGTGGCAGCTCACCACCTGGGGTTTTGGCACTAGGTCATGTTGTGTCTGGCCTGTTTAAGATTAGAGATGTTCACGTGGGAATCCCCAACCAGTCCATCTAGCTTACTCATGTGATTAAATCCACAGGGCAAGGCTCTGCAGGTAGGAAATGTTTCTTTCCCATTTAACATGCAGTTATTTAAGGCACAAGGAACCACCAGTCTAAGCAGGATCCATCCATAAACCTGCCCCACAGGGTCTCCCTTAGGAATGGGTGTTGAGTGGGTTGCAACAAGGTTTTGGCTTGATCATTGACAAGAGCACGTTGAGTATGGAAATATGCTCAATCCAGAGCACAAGGAGTAGGAATGGAAGCCTAGACTCTTTTATGAAAACCGTTGTCTTTTGCAAGCTGCAGGAAAATCAGATCAGAAAAGAGCTAAAAATTGAGTTTCTCCCTTAAAGATTAAGAAAAATAACAAAATTAAATAAAATTAACAAAGCTACATTCCCTTCAAGGAAAAACAAAACCAAAACAAAAAAAAAAACCCACTCAAACCAACCCCACAAGTCTTTAAGGGTCTGGTAAAGAAATAACTGACTTGATCCCGAGAGCTCTTCCCTTCACTTGTTCTTGCATTGTCACTCGTGTCACAGTGTGGTTGTTGAGTGCAAATACAGCTTTGGATTCTGTTCAGCTCAGGTTAAATTTACAGAACACATGGTTATTTTCTTTGGGATTAAATTGTGCTCCTGTGAAAGATGGGAAAACTGTCAGGAAGCTTGAGGCAAGTGAGAAAATAACTGAATATTCCTATTAGGTGATATAAGGGTAAGCATCATATATAAGTCTTGCAGTAAGCCAGTACCTGAAATTTTCTATTTGACATTGGGGTGAGGGTAAAGAAGGCACCTTTAAAAGGAGATGAACTGATAAGAAGATCCATCAGGGAAAAAGCTGAGTCTAACTTGCCTGGTTGCATCAGTGTTGTTGGAATAACAGGTCTGGCTTTAGGACTTTGATATAAAAGCCTTTAGGATCTTTGTTAGCTAGTCCTGGACCTACAATTAGCCAGATTATATTGGTAAAAGTGAATGTTTAAGAAAGAGGAGTTAGATTAAAAGCTAAAAATGAAATGAGGTTCGTTTAAAAGGAACAAAGATATGGCTTGGTGGAGCTCTTCGTATGGGGCAAGAGGAGAGAGAAGAATGAGTTTTGGTTGCAGCAGTGCAGGTGTACCAAGAGATACACTGAGTTAGGACCATGGGAGACTATAGGCAGGGAAATGGGGTGATTTGTATGAGTAAAGGCAGAAGATATGAAGATAATGTCTTGTGGCAATTGAAATCTGAGTAGAAGTGAAGGCCTCTGGTGTTTATTGCAGGGATCAAACCAAAGGATCCAAATGATCCCTTCTGTCCTTCAAATCCAGAAATGAAATTAAGGAAAAGGAAAAAGAAAAAAAAATGCATATTGATTACACGGCAGGAATGTTCTGACAGTGAGAGCTATCAGGCAGTGGAATAGATGCTTGCAAAGTCGCCTCTTGGGACTTCTGAAACTCGGCTGTGCGAAATAAATGTCTCCTAGGGAGCAATTCTTCATAGGCAGAGGTTGGACTTGACGACCTTAACAGGTCTCCTTTTCCCCTCTCCCTTTATTTATTTATTTATTTATTTATTTATTTATTTATTTATTCATTTATTTTTAACCTTTGCCTTCCCATTAATGTTATGCTCTGCAATCCATTTTATGAGCTGTGGATGACTGGGGATGTGCGGTTTGGCACTGGGACTTCTTGGGCAGTTGTTCAATTAATCTGCAGCTGCCCTTGGAACTCCTGTAGGTTTTGGTCTCATCACATGTCTGACAGTTGTTATTAAACAGTGACCCAGAAAAAAATCCTTATGCTGAGCATCCCAGGGTCCTGGCTTAAGCCAGAGTATCCCTCAAAGACAGGGTTGAGGGCAGTTAGTCCTTAACCCCTTACCGACATGCAGAGATTTGGCTGCTGTTGTGTCTGATCTCAAAAGAGAAGCTGTAATGGGATGAATGCGTTCATCACAGGGATGGGATTGTATTAAATGTGATTAACAGGGTTTTTTGGGTTATGAGGTTTTTTTTGGTTTTTTGTTTTTAATAAGGAATATAAATCATTAGGAAGCTTCATTCTGGGGTTTGAACACTACACAATTAAGCAGGGAGAAGAACTGTGTCCCAAAATGGACAGACTATCCTTTTGGGACATACTAAACATATTGCACTCTTTAGTTGATATTTTTTGATACTGTTGTGGCAGGAGATAATGCTACTAACAATAACAAGAGATATTTGCATTTAATGGTCAGAGGAAGGGGGTTGAAAGAACAAGACTTCCTCCTAACTGAGAAAAGTATTAAATCCGCTTGGAGCAGGGGAATAAGAGGACCTCAGAGATCCCCAAAGAAAGAGTGAGAACTGGACATCTCGTCAAAGAGTGGTATCTCCATCAGAGATCTCCTTCCTTCCGCTTGAGAAGCAAAAGCAGTCCTAGGTTTGATTCTTAGATGTATAGATTAAGCAGGTTTTATTGAATTTTGCTTCTGCTGATCTCTTTAAAACCCTTTGTAGCCACATCCTTTAACTTAGATTTTATAAATTAATACCTTTGTTTACCTGATTTGAGTTAAAATTTATTTCAGTAGTTGGCAGGATGCAAGAGCTTCTTTTCCTGCAGACATGATAACTTTGAGATGAGGGCATTGGAGCACGTCAGAAATGCCCAATTTCAATATAACAGTTTAAGAGTATCCAAAGAGTGACAGGATCTTCTTCTACTGAACTCTAAAGGCTGTGCAGGAAATATCTTCTGGTGACCTGCATTAGCCAGGCAAGTTCTTTGACAGCAGCAAGGTATTGAGGAAAATATCTAAGTCCTGAGATTCTGTGAGTAATTTCTAACATTCATCCTAAAATTGGGTTCAGCTGCTTTTCCACCTAGGGAAAGTCTGCCATGTTCTTTTCAAGACCACAAAAGTAAACTAAAGCCTTTTTTGATTAGTTCAGCAACCTGTTGTTCTTTCTTAAACTGTGGAATGTGAATTTAATCTGCCTTTGACCACCCACCTTCAGAGAATGATCAGACACTGGAACAGGCTTCCTAGTGGTTGATACCTCATGTCTATCCATGTTTAAGAGGCATTTGGACAATGCCCTTAACAATAAGCTTTAAATTTTGGTGGGCCCTGAAGTGGTCAGGCAGTTGGACTAGACTCCAGAGGACGACTACGAGGATGATCAAAAGACTGGAGCACTTCTCCTATGAAGACAGGCTGAGAGAGTTGGGGCTGTTCAGCCTGGAGAAGAGAAGGCTCTGGGGAGATCTTATAGAAACCTTCCAGTTCCTGAAAAGGACCTACAGGAAGATTGGGAAAGGACTTTTTAAAAGGGCACGGTGTGATAGAACAAGGGGCAATGGTTATAAACTAGACGAAAGCAGATTTAGATGAGGTATTAGGAAGAAATTCTCTCCTGTGAGGGTGGTGAGACACTGGCCCAGGTTGCCCAGAGAAGCTGTGAATGCCCCCTCCCTGGAAGTGTTGAAGGCCAGGTTGGATGAGGCTTTGAGCAACCTGGTCTAGTGGAAGGTGTCCCTGCTGATGGCAGGGGGTTTGGAACTGGATGATCTTTAAGGTCCCTTCTAACACAAATCATTCTATGATTCTATGATGGTGGTAGGTCCTTTCCAAGTGAAAATATTCTATTCTATGTTAAGCTAATATTGCTCTAGTTGGTTATTCATCTAAAGTAGTTGACTGTTCTCCATTGCTACATCTGAGCTTATCACAACCTTTCATGTTACTGGTAGAATAGAATAATAAGCAGGAGGAGCTCTTATACCCTATTGCAAAAGTGGAACAAATTCTTCTGTCTACAGGAAAGTTGTGTGTTTGTGGAGGAAGGAAAGGGCAGTGCCATCACTGCTTGGTTGTCCTTCATCTTTGCTAGTTTTGAGAAGTTCTCAGCCTCCCACTGGATGAAAAAGAAACTGTACATGCCATTTCTTTTGGAGAAATTCCTGTAATGAATTGGTTCTGCTGCAAATTGTCACAAAGACAAGCTCTTGATAGTATTTAGTCCTCTTAGATGGTATTCATCTGCCAAAATGTAGATATTTAGTGCCACTTAAAATGCTCTTGGAATGGCAGCCTGGTCTCTAGGATGACACAAGGCTTCTGTGGGAACTATAAGATACCTCAGGTATAATTTCTGGACAGTAAAACCAAAATGCAGGCATGGTGCCACCATTCCTCTAGGCTCCTCTGGCTGTTACTTGTCTCTGTCATGTTTATATGTAGTTCTTTGAGGCAGGGATTGTGTTTGTCTGTGTTTGAAGGGATGCTGAGCAAGCAAATTGTCCTTGGTTATGGGGAAGGAAAGAGATTAAGTGTATTACAAAATATGTGAAGATGTGTGTATCTTTTTTCGTATTCTAAATCCAGAGAAGAAAATTACAGAAGAATTGTGAACTCCCTCTCTGAAGTTCAGAGCAAATGAAATGCTAGGTTTTAATATTTAAAAGTGTACCTTAAACATTAAACTGCTATAAACTTTTAAAAAATACTCCATATGAAATAATAATTTTTAGCAAAAAGCTAAATCTTTTAACATGGGAAATACAACATATTCATATTTTTACCGTTTCAAAAACCATTTTCAGAATTTCTTAGGAGCCAAGACATTCATTGACAATGACACTTTCCCAGCAAACAAGATAATTTTTGAACAATCTGGAATTTAAAAAAGCAAACAAAAAAACGTCTTTCTTGATAAATTTCTATTGATTGCACTTCTGATAGAATCAGAGAATGGTTTGGATTGGAAGGGACCTTAAAGATCCTCTAGTTCCAACCCCCCTGCCATCAGCAGGGACACCTTCCACTAGACCAGGTTGCTCAAAACCTCATCCAGCCTGGCCTTAAACACTTCCAGGGAGGGGGCATGCACAACTTCCTTGGGCAACCTAGGAAGTTTGAACCTTGATACCTGAGGAACACTCTTGGATACTACAGTGCAGTGTCATACTGTTCACAGACCTTTTGAGGAGCTCATTACAACTGCTTTATTACTTCAGGATTAATAAAAATTCTCCAAAACATTTACATGCTCAGGGTTTTGAGAGAAACAGTTTTGATCTCTGGTATGGCTTAATGTTTAATTTTTTTTTTTTTTTTAAATGATTAAATCCAAACATTTCAACTGATCTGAACTTCAGTGTCATCTCACTCAAAAAAAAAAAAAAAATCATTTTTGTCTGAGTTTAAAATAATAAAACCTAATTTATGTTCACCTGTTTCTTAAATACACCTCAAAACAAAGTAGCTGCTCCCATTACATTGCCTACCACATCCCTGGAGTCAAACTTGGACCAAGTTTCTAGTCACACTCAGGTACAGAGCAAGGTGAACTGGGAGATCCCAGTTCACACAAGTTCCCTAGAAGCTCTCCAAGCTGTGGCAATGGTTTCACTGTAACTATTCTTGGATTTCAAAGCTTACAGACCTTAAGCTGTCATATCTCCTTGGTAAAAGATGTGTGTCCTACTTCTGATCTGTAAACCATGATCTGTCTTCCTCAGAAGAAATGTCCATGCTTTTCTTTAAGCACTTATGTCGCCTCCTCCTGGATGGAGCAATTTGATCCTAAAGACCATCCTGATGCTCGATGCATAAAGGAGGTCATATGCTTGGTCACACAAAGCAAAAGGGGCTGAATGACTTTTATTGAGACCTACTCATCCTCGAAAAGGGTGCACCGAAAAGGAGGTTGGGACATGCATATCAGGAATGCACAGTGATGACTATCAGTTGCTAAAAATCTAGTTAAAGTCAGTGGTTTGTGGGCTGCTTTGGGTTATTTTTTCCCTGTTCTTGTCTTTGTAGCGTCTTTGGCCATTCTTTGTGGCCTGACACATTCTTCTGTTGACTGCCAAGAAGACAGAGCCTCCTTCATCGAATGTGATGTTCAAGTCATGGTGGATTCCTATCACCAGAAAGGATCCGTATCTTACCTGTACGTCTGTGAGGACAACCCACCTCAGTGGCACTGGAGGGACACTAACCCACCCCAGAGGCATTTTGCTGGACTCTTTGCCAGGTTAGTGCTGCTTCTCTCCAACAGTGGGCCCATCTATGAGCAACATCCCCCAGAAGGTGTTCCACCTTTTGCACAATTGGCCTCTGACCAATCGTGGACTGAAGGAACAAATTTCTAATTCTTAGGTTGATGCCAACAGAGCAATTTAGCTTTGAGACCACTAGAAAGCTCCGCTGGGTTGTGAAATTCATTTCTTATGTCTATCAAAGCATCTCTAGTCCCCCCTCCTTCCCTCCCATCTTTTCAAAGTGTTTGAGAGACATCAGAAAATCCATCTCGTAAACAGCCTGCTTTGTTCCTTCTTAGGTTTTAATATTTATCTTCTGATCCAAAGCAACATCTGGTGGATGCCAATGGGGAAAAAGATTAGGCATTATGAAAAGCAGAAGGTTTTTTTTTCTTCTTCTTCTTTCCCCCCCCCTTCCTCTCTCCAAGCAGTTTAATGAGTAAAAAGTCACAGAGATAATTCAGCAGCCTGTGCAATATTTACTCAGCAAGGGTGCTCAGGCACTTACTCAAGGCTCAGGCTTTGCAAGTCCAAGGTCAAGTTGCCCAGGAGTATAAATTGGTACCGTTGCCTTTAATGAAGCTGTGGGGAATTATACCTGGAGAGCATTTACTTCTAGGAGTAAGAGGGAGGCTTGAATTAAGGGATAAACAGGTGAACAAAACTTTCCAAAAGACGTTAAACAAATGGAGAATTAGAGTGTCACTGCAGTGCATTGCCCATGATTTACTGTACATGGAAAACCCATTCCTGACTGGTGCATGGTGCTACAGTCCAGATATTTTAATGGAATTGCAGAGATTTGATCCTCATCCTTATCTGGTTCTTATGTCACAGATAGTGTTGTGACTCACTAGAGGGAGTTCTGGATGGCCTGTGTTGAGAGAAGAAAACCAACTGGCATTTATGGAACAAAGACAGCAAGACACGAGTTGCACTATTTTTTAATTTTATTTTTAAAAAAACAAATGAAAAAACCCCTTACACCAGTTTACACAGTTACAGCATCTGCCTGTCAGTCTGTCATTTCCTCTCCAGCAGCTTTTGAGCTCTGGTTAATTTGACCTAGATTTCAGAAGGTTTGGACATCTTAAGAATTATGAAATTCTTGTCAGTATTAGAGAAAATCTGTGTTAGGTACAAATACATTATTTTCCTGTTCATAGAGAGCAGGGTAGAATTCTGCCCTAATCTCTTGTTTGCCAGCAAACTGCAGACCAGACAGCAGATACATGCAGCTGGCCAACTGACATGTCTGAAGTCACATTGTGCATTGGTAATGTCCTATGACATCCTAGGAGATGGAGACAATAGTTTTGTTGGGGGAGATCAGAGTAGGGCTACTTAGAGAAGGGAAAAAAATAAAAATCCTGAAATTAAACTAATTTTATCAGTTCTACTACTACCAGAATGACTTATTTAGAAATGAGAAGCTTCAGGAGCCTTACCTTGTCTAGCTGAATTTTGCTTTCCTTTTGCTTATGTCAGTGTAACCTCAAACACGGTAACCTCAAAACTTGAGAGCAACAGGGTACCTCAATATCAGTCTCTTTTGGTATTTTACTTCCTATTCCTTGGATAGTAAAACTGTACTCAGTTCTTGACTGATAAAAATGCATCTGCAATGAGTCTATTCCTATGATTGGTTTTTCTTCTTGCTCCTTTTCCTGGTTTGGGCTGCTGCTGTGGAGGGAAAATTCATGCGGTCCATTTGCTGACTGCTTCCTTATTGTTTTTCCCTGTGTTTTTGTCCAATTTAATTGTGACTATCCCAGAAAAAAAAGTTTATTATTCCTTCAGGGAATCCTATCAGGGAGATATTTCTGAATCAAATCAATCAACTTTTTCTTACCTACTGTTTTTTATTCTTCTAATTTCTTCAACCTCTTTGTTATTGTCATTAATTTTTCTCCTTTGTGCTTGTGTCTGCCAAGTAGTTAGAAGTTAAAACTTGGGCTGCTAAGGAATTTTCCAGAATCTATTTCTAAGCTGGGTCTTGTTGAAGGGGAGCATGGTTAAAGAAGATTATTTGATTTCAGATGAGTTTCCCAGTCTGAAAAATCTGGGGAATTGTAGAGGTAGGGAGAATTTAAAGTCATCCAAATTACCTGTTCCTGAGCTTTTGAAAATATTTTTTCAAATTTCACTTCAGAAAAATGTTTAATTTCAAAATATGAATGCAATTTGTAGCAAAGTATTTGAAAATGTTCAAACTAGAAAATAACTATTTTGGAATTCCTGAAATAATACATATTGAATACTGTAATTAATAATAGTAACTAATAATGATAATAATGAAATATATCAATTTGAGTTCTGAGAGAATGTTCAAGAGTTAAAACATTCATCCCAGGATGAGGACAAAACTACTAAAATAATTCCTGGCTTGACTGTGCATTAAATCTCTCTTTTATTAGTAGTTTTACAGTGATTTGAATAAACTTTTCCTAATCTAGTCTGTGCTATAGCCTGTAGTTTATGAACATATAATAGGAAATGCATATTCCTTAGAAGAGGTGCAAGTCTTGCCATTAATATCACTGGTACCAGGACACATCCCTGAATTCCCTTTAACAAGTCACCTCTTCTTTTCTTGCATTCCTTTAAACTCTGTAATTTATTAGCAGTTTTCCAGCATCAAGGTTTCGAGATGCACTTACTAGAGGACAGGGAGGAATTGACTCTTTCTCTACAAGCAAAACTTGTTAACTTTTTTTCTAAAAAGACCTGAACAAGCACTCAGAGGTCCTTGTATTGACTTCAGTGCCTGGCATGTTGGGCCCATGACCTGCATCTAGCCAACAACAACCCCCTTCTGCCTTTAAAACAGTTGGTTATTTGAAAGATGCAGCTTTTTCTTGTAGCTTTAAAAAGAAGTACTACGCAGTCTTGAAAGATAGCCCAGTCCATTGAATTATTGTACAGGACAAGAGCAGTTCTCAAAGTGTTGCTATCAAAAGCTAGTGTAGTTCCCTACGGCTGGCTTTTGATTATTGATACAGCAGAGGGAAAGGTTCATTTAAATATAGAAATAAAAATTCACTGTTAAAAAGGTTCAGTGACTTGCATAAGGCTTTTTTTTTTTTTTTTCTAGTTTCTAATGTGCCTGCTTTATTTAACACTTTCACCCTGAAAAAGGGCAACAAAACAAATACCCACTGAAAGCACTGTCAGAGCAGCTCTTTGTTTGTACAGTGAGCTGCCACATCCAGCATGGTTTGAAAACTTCAGGTTCATCAAAACATCCTAATCGTCACCCTCCCAACAAAGCTCTGAGTGTTGGGTGGATTTTGGTAGAACTTAAGCTCCTAACTTGGGTACTTTAGAAAATCATGTTAAATGGAGCTTTGAGGAACCTGAGCACCTCTGAAAGTCCTGGTCCTACCTATCTGATCCCCTATTTTGTTGAGTAAATCAAATTATAAACTTTCTTCTTTCTTAGCTATTCAGAAAAGTGATATAATTTCTGAGCTATGTTGGTGTTGCTATAACCAATCTCCTTTCTGCTCTCCTTCCCACAAGTTGCAGGTGTGTATCTGATTGCTGGGTAGGGAGAGAAGGAAGAAGCAATGGCCAAGGATTATCCCATCCTGATCCAAGGCCTGTAAAAGTAAATTTGGAACTTTTCCCTTCATTTTGAGGGATGTGTGATCCTATAGCTCTCTGCAACAAAATGCTACCAAAGTCAGCAGCTGTCACCAGCAAGACTCAGGAAAAAAATGTTTCTTCCCCACCACCTTTTCTATTACTTCTTCCCTCTATGCAAGGAGAGGCTTTAGAGCAAATGTCTGTTAGTATAACTGGCACATATATCGAATCTGCTTAGTCTGGGCTGTTAAGTAAGTTTAATTAATTTACTAAGTTAATGTTCCAATGCTAGCAACAAAGCATCATTGCAATCAGCTGGGTAGCAGGAATTGGAACCCCTAAATGAGCTCATTTTTTCACAGTTGGAATTAGGGACCAGTTAGCCAGTTGTGTGGTTTTTCCAATTTCTCCACTTGCCCTAGGGGAGTTGCAAGTTATTCATTCCCTATTGCTAAGTGTGAGTAAGATGGGGAGGGGGGAGACACGAACAAACCCTACTCCATGTAGGAGTCCATCTTTGATCCTAACACTGCTGATTCTTGAGCTGTTGTCTGCACTTATCTTCCTGCTTTGGTCCTAGAATGGCATTTACTACTATTTGTAATAGTTTGGGGAAGGAGAAAGGCATCACTGAGAGATATTTACTGCGTGTATTTTCATCCTGAGTCTGTGCAGATAAAGGGGGGGAGGAAAAAAAAAACCAAATAAACAATAAAAGAATGGAAACAAAATTACAGAAATTTGCAAAGTTTGACAAATGGTGGCCAGGAGTTGCCACAAGCTAATGGCTTGCAATGATTAATAAGAGTAAAAATAATTGCATTTCATTAAGATTGATGACACCCCATTTAACCTCCCTTCTCGTTTCAGCCCTAAAGTGGAAAGAGATGAAGTTCTCATCTATAATAGCTCCTGTAACATTACCATGGAAACTGAGGCAGAGATGGAGTGTGAGGGAGCTAATCAGCCAATTACCGCCAAGATTACTGAGATACGGAAAAACTGGGGCCAGAACACTCAGGTATAATCAAATCTTTTTTACAGACTGATTCAAACAGCTTAAAATTAAATTTGTAATATTGTGTACATTGAAAGGGGGCAAGAAAAAAAACAATTTAGGCTGAGCAGTGGCAATATATAATATTAAATGCTTTCCAACTTTGAATAGCAGTTCTAATGCAGTGCAGCTGGATTAATGGTTAACTATGGTTAATTATGTATTTTATGAGACATAAATGAACTTTATTTTCTGGACAATCTATTTTTTTTTTTAACACTCTTCTTTTATTACATAAATTCAAAATATCTTCTAAAAGTGTTATTTTCTGTTACTTGAGCAGAAATCACAGCCGTGAGATACGGAGTTTCAGGTCTCTGGCAGAAACTTAACATTCAGCATTTGTGCAGCTCTGGTTATATTTGGTTGTTACTTCTTTTCAGTATCTGAAGTAAAATGGGACACTCTTCCCAGTGCTATGTGTGGCTATAGCAAGAAGACAGACATCTGCAAAGTGTTAAAAAAAAATGACTCTGAACTAATATTATAAGGCTCTATAACTAAAAATGTTCATTGCAAACTTAAAATATCCTTTTAGAGTCCTTGGGGTGTTGCAGAGTTTTTGGGGGTGTTGAGCTGAATTGCTGGGTTGTGTCACCTGTAAGAAGGAATTTGGAGGGGCTGGATGTTTGATGAACATCAAATATCGCTTTGTTACCATCCTTTTCTAAATGAGCAACTCCCGAGAAGTGAGAGACCTACCACATACAGGACAGTGGAGGTAGGAAGAGTTACACACCAGACTTACCCGAACAAATGCTAGTTTTCATTTAAACCAAATTATCATGCAGTCATCTTAGTATGGTTGAGACCTAGGAATTGAAGTTTGTTTGCCTAGGGTTGGTATTAAATCTACCATGTTAATTTTAAACTCTGCTATCAGCAATGAAATTTCCACCACCCCACCTCAAAAGTAGCTGCAGTGTCCTGGCAGAGTAATTTTGGTGTGTTTCTAGCATCAGATTCTAAATCTTTTACTAAGCCAAGAGTCTCTGCATATTTGCCCTGCAAATCTACTTTACACATATGTTACTATTACAGCTGAGTGTGCTAAAATACAATTGCTTTCTTTCATTCTATTCTTTTAAGTCTGTCCATGGTCTATGGAGGAATTTCACATGTAGACTTTTACCTATTAGTTTGTTTGTCAACCTTACTAGTTATGCTGCCAGAAACGTGCTCAGCTAAGGAGAAAACCAAGAAAAAATTTAAAAAATAACAAAAAAAAATTGTTGGTTGGCAACTGCAGGAGGCCAGCAAAGGGAAGTGCTCAGGTGAGTATCAGATCAAATGGTAATTACTCCTTTCATTTATATTTTCTTTTCTGACTATGATAAGGGCATTTCTACTGCCCTAAAGCCCAGGCTGCAGCGTAGAGGAGCTATTACCTACTGTTGGCTGTGATCTGAACAGCTTACGGGTGCTATACTCTCACTAATGAGAAGATGACAGCTTGTCTTTTGACTCGGGAGCAAGAATAGGAAGAAGAAGTGAGGTTTGTCCCCACTATGGTTTTTCTGCTCAGAGTGGGGAAAATTGAGGAAGTCCTAAGTGTCCTGAATGAACTAATTCGTTCAGGGAGAGCAGGATGAAACCAGTAGCACTTTTAGATCTGGGATTTACTGCTGCTTAATGAACCCAGTGAGCATTTGGAATCATTTTATCCCTCTTCCCAAAACTGGCCTGAGTGAGCTGAGGTGGATGGGTGGGGAGTTCAGATAAATGGTTTCAATTTTGGTCCCTTTCTAGCTGACAGCATCCCGTTAAGATTTACGACCTGGTGCAGCGTATGCATGCTTCAATGTAAAGGTTTAAATCATGTCATGTGAACTGGCCTTACCTTTCCAGTGGAAATAATGGTCCCCAGGTTCAGTACCAAGCAGTGAAATGCATTAATAGCACCAAGTGCTTTAGGATAATGGTGCTATTAGCAGGGCAGCATAACTCTGTGTACAAATAATGGGACTGCATCTCTTTATAATAACATCTGGCACTTCTGTTGCACTCCCATGCAAGGATCTCAAAACACTTCATTAAAAAATGGTCCTGATCTGTAGTTGTTCTCAACACAGCTACACTGCTCAGTGGAGGTTTTTTTTTTTTCTGCTTACTCTTCTGCCAACTGAATGATGCCCAGGTAGGCTGATAACTCTACAATATCTTAGCACAGCTAGGCTTTGTGGGAGGGTTGAGGCAGGGATGATTAAATGATGATGGAGCAGGATTAACTCCAGGATGGCATTGGAAGTAAAAAGAGGCATTGCAGAAATGCTGACAGGTGCTTGTGTTATCAAAAGCATGGCGAGGGCATTGGCAAGAAGAGGGAACAACCTCAATTATGAGCAGAAAAATTTAAAAAAATGCAAAAACAACTTAAAATGTTGGTTCTAGGAACTTAGAACTATAGAACGATTTGAGTTGGAAGGAACCTTTAAAGGTCATCTAGTCCAACCTCCTCTGCAATGAGCAGGGATGTCTTCAACCAGATCAGGTTGCTCAGGGTCCAATCCAACCTGACCTTGCATATTTCCAGGGATGGGGCTTCTACCACCTCTCTGGGCACCCCCTTTCCAGTGAATCTAAGGGATACAAGCTTTAGGGCGAATTATTTTTTTCTTCAGTCTTTATAAGACACTTAGTAGAACCTGTCCATAATTCTTAATAAGGAAGAGATTAATGGGATTAGTTTGGATTTGATATGCTGGAAGTGAGGCAAATGTAGACTGTGAATGTGACAAGGTTTTTCAGCAATCTCCTGGTAGGACAATGCCAGGTTGAAGGCTCCAGAGATGCCTGGGAAGGAGCGTGGTGGTTGTGTGAGAGTGGCCAGGTGACATGATATCCCCAGTAGCAGGGAACAGAACTCCAATGAGATGGTGATCTCTTTCAGGTCTGTGTTTCTATGATGCTTTTAGCAGCCCAGTTACCAATAGCTCACAGACACAACCTACTGACATTGAAGAGGAAGCCATGCATGAGGATCCTGGTGTACAGTGAGTGGAAGAGACATGTCCATTAGCTCGATCTGCCTTTTTTGACCAGCAAAAGCCTTGCACTGGAAATAATCTATTTTTCTCTTGCCTGATTCTGCAGAACAGTATTCAGACAGCGAATTCACCTTGGATCTGTGTGGCAGCTTTACTAAAAATTGTATTAAATGGTTATTGTCACACATCCAGGAATCAGATCTTAGCCATACTTGTAAGGTTTTGAATAACAACATGTTGCCAGACCCATTTCTCCATTTTTCTGGTTACATCCAATGTATATTATATGCATTCCCATGGTGTTGCTCTGCTGTCTGTTTGAATTGCAAGTGCATGTGTAAGCCAGGGACACCAAAATTATCTGAAGAGATTAGCAAACAACACAAAATTTCTTTCTACAGGTAGTTAATGAGGTGGTTATCCTTTGAACTTCTTTTATTGTTTTAGATATACAGAAACTCAAAGTACTAGAAGATCAGTGTAACTAGATGCAAACTCCTCACAGGTGCATTTTTTTCCTCCCATTTTTTTAAATCTCTTTTTTTTTTTTTTTTCTTTTTTCCCCTGATAAATACATATAAAGTTCTGGTTTAATTAAAATTAAGAACTTAACTCTAGACACCTTAATTTTTGGATGATCTGCATGAGATAGTTACACTTAATTCTGCAAGGAAGAGTGTTCTTCCAGCTCTGATTTCTACATAACTTTGCTTGAAAATTGAGCAGAAGCTATCATCAAAAATTAGAAGGTTATTCTTTGGAAATGCTGGTGGTCCTATTCACATTGTGCATGCTGCTCCTTTGAGTAAGTAATTGGAATCTACATTTCAGGTTGAACCCCTTTGAAAACTTTTAGGCAGGATTCTCAGACAGGGAAAAGAGGAGTATTTTCGGGGATGTGATGCTGCATCCTTTCAAATTTGATCTCTGAGATGTTACTTATATGGTTACAGTCTGAGCTGGGTTCATCTCTGAATCTCTAGGAGTTTCCAGTTGCTGCCTGGAGATCTGTGAATTGCATGGCAGACTTGATGAAATTTGAGTTCACCAACTTGGCCTTTCTTGGGGTCTGGTCTGTGCCTCAACATCTCCAAGAGAATAGCGTTTATGGATTTCTTTAGAAACTGATTTAGGCCCTTGCATCCCTTTGTGTTTTTAAGTATTTGCCCTGTATGACTTTAATTAGGTCATGCAAAGTAAGCAGCAAGCCTCTGCCCCACTGTTTGCATTCAGCATCATTAGTGTTTGTAACTTGCTCCATTATTATCCAAAGAAGAGTTGCAGAATTATTTTTATATCAGTATATAATGCAATTTAGCCTACTGAAAAGAGAAGGGGGAAAGAAATGGAAAAAAAAAAATCCAGCAGTGATTGTATATCCCACAGGACTTAATTAGTTCACAGTTTCATGATCCACTGGATAATGGGAAGATATGAATTAAATAATAAAAGGGAAAAGAAAAGTTCTAATGCTCACTCAGTACCTGTCCACTTCCACCTTGGCTGCATAATGAGATGTCAGCTGCAGTGACACTGATGAGACATGCAAAACACACTGATAACACATGTAAAAGGATGCTCATGGGAAGGTTTGACCAGGCTTGGATATCTCCGAACCCATTATGCTTAGTGAGCCTTCAGATTATTATTCCAGATCACTGGACCAGACCTAATCATCATGCAAGCATGCTGTTTGAGCAGTGTTTCCCTGCTCCAACTCCCTCCCCTCCTCTGGCCCAGATGGGTGATATAATGTTCATCGGAGGGCAGATGCCACGTATATTAAATCAGTCGTAGGGAAGCTGAACTGGTATATTAGTGAATTCTCTACAACCCAACCCTCGAGGGGTCCCTATTAAGAAAGAGAAGGCTAATAAAAAATAACTTGCTAGATAAAAATGCCATCCTGGATTATGGCTCTGCCTGGGTATGCTGTGCTGCCTTGAATTTGTTTTTAAGCAGGGAGTTAAGGGAAGGGCTTGAGATTTAAGAAGTAGAAGCTTAGAGTATTGAGGATCTGTGAATTCTTAGCTTGGTGGTTGATACTGGGATAACGGTTTTGTTCACTTTTCAGGAAAAAAACAAAACAAAAAACAACAACAACAACAAAACCCCACAAAGGCTGCATCTGAGATACACAGTCACCTAAGAGACCCTTGCTGTTCAACTTCTACTTAATATAATCAGGACTAGCTCTCCAAATCCCTTGGAATCCTCTACAGATCTTAGAATCACTCCTTTCACTCCTAAACATGAGGTGCTTAGGGACATGGTTTAGAATTGGAATTGGTTGTGTGAGGTTTATGATTGGACTTGATGATCTTAAAGGTCTTTTTCCAACCACTACAATTCTATGATTCTTTCCTTATTTTTTTGCCCTTATTTTCCCCATTTACTGTCTCTTCAGTATTTAAAGGTGAGGAAGGAGATGAGAAAATTTGCCCATTGGATCTATCTGGTACTTTATAAAGGTGGCAAATCCTATACAGCTTTCTGGAGATCATAAAAGGGGCTCTGGAAGCACAGAGCTCTTGATATAAAAGGCCATTACTTTGTTTTCCACAGCAGGACTGATGCCGAATCTCTTGACCATGTTGTCTGTGAGGGCTGCAAGTGATGGGAGATCACTCAGGCCACTGGGACAGGCTGCCCAGAGAGGTTGTGGAGTTTCCTTCTCTGGAGGTGTTCAAAGCCCACCTGAATGAGTTCCTATGTGATCTACTCTAAGTGATTCTGCTCTGGCAGAGGGGTTGGACTAGATGACCTTTCAAGGTCCCTTCCAATCCCCAACATTCTGTGATTCTGTGTATGGGAGGTGACTCTCCCTTTCAGGACCAGCAGACTCTTTGTGTTCTGCGTGGTGGATGCGTGATGCTCTGTCACTCTTGTTTTATTGCCTTCCTTGTGTTGCATGGATGTTTGATGGATGCATTTTTGAGGGTGAAAGGCTCATAGTTGGTTGCTGCTGCTTGTAGACATGTGTGGGCTTCTGGTGTATGGTCAGATACGTTTATAAGTATCTTCTGTTAAAAAAAATATAAAAAAATAAAAAATCCAGTAACTTCAGTGAAGCATCAGTGCCTAAGGGTGAAGGCTGGGGTAGTATCTTTCAAGATTTTCACACTTTGTTTTCTGCTGTCAGTACAGCCCTGGCACACTCTCATTCTTATTGTCTGTCCTTTTGATGTCCTTTGGCTGTCCACCTCCACCTGCCTTTCTTCTCCTAGACTATTCTTTCTTTCCTGGAACCCCAAATGGTGCTGTAAAGGACAAATAATCCTCTGTCTGCTTTCTCCAGTGCTCCCCTTTGCTGTAATGTCTGTGAGTAAAATTGCTACATCAGTTTGAGACTGGTTAAGCAGAATATGGCTGAAATGTGCTGCCTGTGAGGATGGATGCATCCTTGTCTGGGTGGGAGCCTGCAAATAAGTCCTGGCACCGTGTTCTAGTAGAGATGAAGCCATCAAATTTGTGCTTCCTCCTCCTTGGTGCAAGGGAAGGAGTACTGCCTGTCCTGTATTGCTGTATTGTGGAGGTGGATGCTAAAGGTAGGGTTTCCTCCTTACCTTGGTGCAGAAAAGTTTACAGGGGAAGCAACAGCAGATCCCAGCTTGATATGTAATTTGTAGCTGCCCTCTTCTCAACTTGAGAGAGAATTCTAATAAAATTCAAGCTCTGAGGAAAAGGACATGGGTGTGCTGGTGGGCAGTAGGTTGGTCATGAGACAGCAGTGTGACCCTGTGGCCAGGAGGGCCAACAGTATCCTGGGGTGCATTAAAAAGAGCATGGCCAGCAGGTCAAGGGAGGTTCTCCTTCCCCTCTACTCTGCCCTGTTGAGGCCACATCTGGAGTATTGTGTCCAGTTCTGGGCTCCCCAGTTCAAGAGGGACAGGGAACTGCTAGAGAGAGTCCAGCAGAGGCCACAAAGCTGATGAGGGGCCTGGAGCATCTGCCTTACGAGGAGAAGCTTAGAGAGCTGGGACTGTTCAGCCTGGAGAAGAGCAGCCTGAGAGGGGATCTGATCAATGTCTATAAATATCTGAAATGTGGGCGCCAAATGGATGGGGCCGGGCTCTTTTCAGTGGTGCCCAGTGACAGGACAAGGGGCAATGGGCACAAACTGGAACAGTGGAAGTTCCAGACAAACTTAAGGAAAAATTTCTTTGCTGTGAGGGTGCCAGAGCCCTGGGACAGGCTGCCCAGAGAGGGTGTGGAATCTCCATCTCTGGAGATGTTCAAACCCACCTGGACACTTTCCTGTGCAACCTGGTGCAGGGAACCTGCTTTGTCAGGGGTGTTGGACTAGATGATCTCCCAAGGTCCCTTCCCACCCCCACCATTCTATGATTCTGTGAAAATATGATATTTAATTCCTGTGTATCTCTTTAGATACTGTAAACCCCTAGATCCTTTATTTGGTCATAGTGATCATATCTTGCAGTGACTGGGGAATAGTTTCCTTTGACTGCCCCTTATTAGGGATAAGACCTGACAGTATGATGTCTTGGGGCTCCTGGGTGCTTTGGCAGTGCAAATAGCCAAAAATAACTATGCTACACAGGACGGGATGACAGGAGTAAGACTAGATGAAACTCTTCTGAAATATATAGTATGTGTATTATTTCATAAATATGCACTTCTAACAGCCCAGCAAGTCCACCTTTGCATCTCCATGTGCCATATTTCTTAACCTGCTAGCTTGGTCACAGTGTTCTTTTCAGAAGGGGGTGGGGAACACAATGAAACCAACCAAGATTTGCAAGCCTCACTGAAAGGAAGTGGAGAAGTCCATAATAATCTAATAAAAATAAAAGCACAAAGCCAGTCTTGGTGTGCGGATGTTATCGGAGCAGAGAGGTACCATCTGCAAGGTTGTTAAGATGTAGAGAACCAAGATGGCCTCCACAGTAACCACAGGCAATGTGAAGAGATAAATGGTTGACCTGAGCCCGTGTCAGGCTAGGATTGATGCCACTATCAGCCCTAGTGCCTTTGCAATGATTTTTTAAAAAATCTCTGATAGTGTGTGTTATCTAGTTACTGGCATGAGGGCAATGGCCTGGAGGCAGCGAGGAGGAGGGGGGAGGAAGAAGGAGAGGAGGAGAGAGAGAAAAAGAAAAAAAGGTCATTCCAGGAGGACAATCTCTGTTGGACTAAATAAGAAAATAAGGGCCTTGCTCTGAAAGGGGGAAGTAAATAAATAAATAATACTAAAAAGTGGCTGCTAGGTGTGTGAGAAAAGGATAAGCAAAATTACTTCTCTTTTTCTGCTTTTCTTTTTTTTTTTTTCCTTTTTTTTTCCTTTTTTTTTTTTTTTCTTTTTTTCTTTTTTTTAATGGGATCAGCCTTGGGCTGCAATGGGAAATTTAGGAGATGTGCTTGTGGTGTGGTTTGTTGGGTTTTTTTTTTTTTCCTTTAACTTTTTTGCTTCCTGATATGAGCTTTAACTCTTTCCTCTCCTGCTGTCGAGTCCAAAATCAAGGGATGAATTGTAACTTCTCCCCCACCTCCTCCCATTTTGAACAGCCTCTTGGTTTTTTCAATCCCACCATCTCTCTAGTGTTTCTCAGGAGATTGATTCCTAAATTGTATGTGTCATTTCAGGGAGCCCTCTTCTCATCACTCATGCTGTTTGCACTAGAGGCATGTTGGAAGTTACCCTCAGGATGGGATGCCTTTCCACTCAGGATGGGATGCCTTTCCACTTGCATTTAAACACACCCACATGAAATCAGAACTGAATATGGCCCAGTTTAATCAGAACTGTTTTCTTTCTCCCCCCTCAATTTATTCCTGCTCCCCACCCTTAAAAGAAACACAGATTCAGAGAGAAAAGTATCATTTTGGTGGTGCTCCTCCAGGGAACAGAAAGCAAATCTTTCCCTTCCCCACACAAAGGGAAGGCTCGAATTAAGGTCAGGAGGGTGCGGGGAAGGCTTCCTGGGGGACTGCGGGCACATTTTCTCTCTGTTTGCTCCCAGGCTCTTGCACAGAGTCTTGCTGCCACTTTCCTGTTTAATTATAACAGAGATTCTAATTGACTCCTTCAGCATTTAGGCAGTTTTGGTTGGGGAGGGATTATCTGTGGTAGAAAGCGTGGCTCTGCTTCTCCATCAGTGGGACTCTCTTGATTTGGGGTAAGGGGCTGGGGGTGTTTGATGCCTGGATCCATGCTGGGGTGCATGGCATTGGGTTCTTGGTGAAGTCAGAGGGAAGCTTTCTCCATCACAGAAATAATCTCCATCACAGAATCACAGACTGGTTGGGGTTGGAAGGGACCTCAGGAGATCATCCAGTCCAACCCCTCTGCCAAAGCAGGTTCACCTAGAGCAGGTTGCACAAGACTGAATCCAGGTGGGTTTGAACATCTCCAGAGATGGAGACTCCACAACCTCTCTGGGCAGCCTGTACCAGAACTCTGGCATCCTCACAGGAAAGAAGTTTTTCTGAATGCACTATCATGTCTCTGGCCTTTGGTGTGAGGTGAGTGCTGGATTACACCACATCTACTGGGATGTAGCTCTAAAGAGCTGAATTTGGTATCCAGCCCGGCCTCGAGCCATGAGTGCAGGATCAGGCTTCCCATCCAGTCCACAAGAACTGAGAAGAAGCCTTGGATAGAGTGTGTGTGTGTGGGTGCAGAGCTGGGTTTTTCTTCATTTAGAAGAAAAGAGGATAAATCCTGAGGATAGCAAAAACCGTAAAGTTTGGTCTTGTAATAAGCTACTGGTAGTGATGGAAACATAACTGTCTTGCATCATTATTTCTGCTGTGTACAGACTTTAGAGTGATGAGCAGAGTAAGGATGAGTAGTATTTTTGGTGTTTTATTTTAAAGTTTGATTTTTTTTTTTCTGGGCTTGTTACTGTTGGTGTTATTACAAGGAGTTTCATAGACTAGACTGTGAACAAGGTGGACAGTTAGAGGACAAATAAATTGCTGTATTATTTCAGTTCAGAGTGTGTTTATTAAAAACTTAAAAAAAATTGATCACTATAGCAGGAGGAAAGCCCAGCATGTTCAAGCACTGTGCCACAACCATGCTACTATACAGCCTTCCTTCTGTTTTCAAGGAATGGGTTAATTTTATGTGATTGCCAGTAAAAACAAGCTGTTTTCATGACGAGTCTATAATAGTCAGGTGATAGACTGACTTAACAACTGCTTGCTAAATGCTGGGCACCTTCCCCTGACTGGCAGCTCCTTAAGTGGAAGACCCTCATTTCCAATCTGTCCTTGTGAATAGCTGTGGAGCAAAAGGACTTCATTAAGGGATTATAAGGCTACATGGTAAAAACCAGCAAATAATTACGACAGCGATGGGGAGGAGCAGAGGAGACCAAGTGCTCTGTGGTCCCTATGAAGAAAAGCAGACATCCCAGGGCAGGGAAGCATCAGGTGAAGTGGACGTTATAAACACTTCCCTGTGAACACTGCATCTTCTCAATAAAGTGGTAGTTTAGCCCGTCTACGGCTTTAACAAAATATTCCCAGTTAACTTCATGGGTGGTGCAGGGCTGGGAGCTGTTAGCTCATATTCAGTTAAATTTCAAATGTCAGAGCTCATTAGCGATGATTTTAGCCAAAGACAGTTTGTGAGGAGCTCAGTAAATTTGACTTCCTCAAATAAAATTGAGGAAAGAGATTGCTGTTTTGCTTATTGATTTATTTTCCTGCTTTCACACATCTCTGGGTCTGTGATTCTGATCAAGGGTCAGGCTCAGCTTCAACCACTTAGGGATTATGGTTCTCCCTCTTTCACACACACACACTTTCTTGCTCTTTGACTCTAATTCTCATTTATTTGCCTTTTATCCTCCTGTCTTTACATGTGTTTGGTGAGTGAAAAGATCCAAATTTTGTTTTCAGTGTTGAGGAGAGCTTTTCCCTGAGCTCACCAGCAAGACCAGGTGGGCAGGCACAGCAAGGCACCATGGCTTTAGGTGTTCAGACTGAACTCTGTAAAGTTGGGTAGAGAGTTATGAAACAATTCTATATTAATTGTAGAGATGATTGCCAAGGTTTATCAGTCTATGTTTTCCTATTCCTGGGGCTTAGCTCCTTGCTGTCTTGAACCTGTCTTTTACAAATGAATAGGTGCAGGAGAAGTTGCTCGGCAGTTGTTGGGAGTCTTACTGAGATTAGCACAGGCGTGAGTCCAGGGATGGAGCCACTGAAGGTAAAAATGTGGCTTCAAAGCTGAGATGGTCCAGGTAATGCTGCAGAAATGGAGATTTCTTACACAGGAAGGGCTGAGGTTGCTGATCACCAGCATGACCCCAAGCAAGTGTTCATTTTTAGCTCTGGGAGAGGGGGTTGCTGCATTGCCAGGTACCTGAGGGATTTGAAAGAAGGTACTGTGGGACAACAATTTTGAAGAAGTTTCTCCAGGTGGTGATAGCAACCAGTGGATAGGTCTTTTTGGTTTTGAACCGAGGCACTTCCATCTCCTTTATGTACATCTTCATTTGGGTATGTACCTTAGTATGGTGCCCGTCTCTCCCCGAAATTAAATCTACCTTTGGAAAATACTAGTAGGCACCCATCTGCATCCTTAAGCCCTTGAATGTACTCAGATGTTGGGGTAAGGATGTGCCAAAAGTGGTCCTTGGGAAAGGGACCCTGGATTTCATCTCCTGCCAAACAATTAACAGGCAGACAAATGTGTGTGTGGGAGGACAGATGCTGAAAGCCATGGAGTGTCCATTATTTCAAGGGATCTGCTTTGCCAACAAAGATGAGTTGTTACAGCCCTGCAAGACAGAGAGATGGTTTTATAACTCAAACAGCAGCAGTTTGTGCTTTCAACTCAAAAGCCAATTAGTTCAGAGGGCAGCGTGTTGGTTGAGGGGTTCCCTCTCACGCTAGTCTCTCATCTTGTTGTCTGATTAAAATGAAGTTTGAGTTAAAACCTCTTGAAATGACAAGAGTGGTTACTGTCCCATAACGTATGTGATGCTGCTCTTCAGCAGAGGCAGTGTCATTCATGGCACGGCGGTTCAGTACAAAGTGCACTAAATTAACTCCAGTTGTCTTCTGGCTTATGTTGCGGTGCCATCTGCACCCCTGCTGAAACAGCCTATCGCGTGTCACTGTGAGCTCAAACTATGAAAAAAATAATAAATTAAATAGATAGAAGCACTGTTCCATTGAGAATCAGTTCTAATTTTAGCTATATAGAATCATAGAATGTTTTGGGTTGGAAGGCACCTTAAAGATCATCCAGTTCCAATCCCCCTGCCATCAGCAGGGACACCTTCCACTAGATCAGGTTGCTCAAAGCCTCATCCAACCTGGCCTTGAACACTTCCAGGGAGGGAGCATCCACAGCTTCTCTGGGCAACCTGGGCCAGTGTCTGACCACCCTCACAGGAAAGAATTTATTTCTAATATCTCATCTAAACCTCCCCTCTTTCAGCTTAAACCCATTTCCCCTTGTTCTGTCATTAACTGCCCTCATGAAAAGTCCTTCCCCAGCTTTCTTGTAGCCCCTTCAGGTACTGGGAGGCCGCTATAAGGTCTCCCCAGAGCCTTCTCTTCTCCAGGATGAACAGCCCCAACTCTCTCAGCCTGTCCTCACAGCAGAGCTGCTCCAGCCCTTGGATCATCCTGGTGGCCCTCTTCTGGACTCGTTCTAACTAGTCCATGTCTGTCTTGTGTTGGGGGCTCCAGAACTGGACACAGTACTCCAGGTAGGGCCTTATGAGAGTAGAGTAGAGGGGGAGAATCACCTCCCTCGACCTGCTGCCCATGCTGCTCTGGATGCAGCCCAGGACATGGTTATTGGCCTCTGGACTGTGAGCGCACATTGCTGGCTCATGTTGAACTTCTCATCCACCACCACTCCCAAGTCCTTCTCTTTGGAGCCTCAGTCCACTCATCACCCAGCCTGTATCTGTGCTTAGGATTGCCCCGACCCAGGTGCAGGACAAAATAAATGTATTAAAGGGTACAGAACTACTGTAGACATGTCCTTCTTTGGAAGACGTCTTGTGTCAGGAATGTCTTCTTATGTTTGTGCAGCTCCTTGCACAGTAAGATCTGAGGGTTTTAACTGGATTTATTCCAATTACATAGACACCCTTGACTTCAGGGAAATAGCATGGATGCTCCCAGTCTTCTAAATGCTCAGATTCCCATTAGGGCTTGGCAAATTCAGCTTGAAGTAACAGTGCAAAGGTAGCTTTTACTAAGGCGTGACATGTTCCGAGCCATCATAACCCCCTGTTACACTATTGCTTATGTGACCTTTACTGTAAGAGTCCCATCTTCACCTTTTTACCTTTCTGGCAGATAAGTGTTTTTGATGATGACAATAAAGATACCACAAAGCACTTTTATTCTTGGTTACCCCATCTGGGTTGTGCGTTTGATCCGAACAGTCGGCGTTCCAGTCAGATTGCACTATCAGATGGAGCTGGCTCTATTTCCTGCATTATTCTTCCTGGCTGTACTACATTATGCAATTATGTTTGCATTTAAACCTGAGCACTTACCTGTAATGATGCTGTAGTTCAGTACATGATACATTACAGCAGCAGATAATGCATACAGATAGGCTAAGAAAGCATGTTGTTGATGTGCTAAAACTAAACAGGACATTGCATTTGAAAGTGGACTCCGAAAGCTCGCAGATTAGGCTGAGCCATTTAAAAAGCTTGTGTTACTGAACTAACAGTTGTATAGGGTGAAACCCTCTCCCTGCTGGACAGGTACAGGATTGAAAGGGCAGCGCAGTCTTCCCCAGCATTGTCCTTCAGTCTCCATTGCAGAGTTCTGCTACCAGCACTGATGGTTGCTACCACCCACTTCTGCAGGAGCAGGATGGTCTCAGCGGCTGCTGGGAGCCCCAAATTCTGCATCCCTACATAAATGAGGGGCAATCACAGAGTCACAGAATTGCCTTGATTGGAAAAGACCTTTAAGATCATCAAGTCCAATCTTTAACCCAACACTGACAAGTCCCCAACTAACCCATGTCCCTCAGCACTATGTCTACACAACTCTTCAATCCCTCCAGGGATGGGGACTCCACCACTGCCCTGGGCAACCCCTTCCAATGCCTGAGAACCCTTTCAGGAAAGAAATTCTTCCTCACATCCAATCTCAACTGCCCTTGGTGCAATTTGAGGCCATTTCTTCTCTTCTTGTTGCTTGTTACCTAGGAGAAGAGAGTGACCCCCACCTCTCTACACCCTCCTTTCAGGGAGTTGTAGAGAGCAACAAGGTCTCCCCTCAGCCTCCTTTTCTCTAAGTTAAACAACCCCAGTTCCCTCAGCTGTTCCTCATCAGACTTGTGCTCCAGACCATTCCCCAGCTTTGCTGCCCTTCTCTGGGGCAGTGATGCAGTTTAGAGAACTGTCTGTGCCTCTGCTGCTGGCCAAGCCCCTTACACTTCTGTTACACCTACTTTTAGCCCTGCGTTGTGGATACAGCCTTAGGGGATAGATTCTGACCAGTTGGTTGCATTATAATGCTGGTAGGAGCGCACACTCCTACACTGTTTCAGTGAAGTTACATGGGTTGGTTTAGGTGGTGCTCAGTAGCTGGATGGCACACCCTGGCTCCCAGTGCTGAGGGTGATGGTTATTATTAAAGAGTTCCAAGGCAGTTAATCTCTAATCTCCTTCAGGACTTCACTTCTGACAGATTAAGTGAAGAGTTTAGTAACTTCCCTCTCTCTATGCAGTGCACTGGAGCGAGGGTGCAGATTTTAAAGAGTAATAACTTTCAACATTGCTGGTCTGCATCAAACCCTGCCCTGGGAGGCAGAAAAGCTGTGTAGCTGGAAGAAATTTTTTGTGTCCATTCAGGTCTTCCCTGTCAAAAGTGGAATTTACTTTAAAAATACATTTTTAACAGGTGAAAATGATCATAGTATGGTTTGGATTGGAAGGGACCTTAAAGATCATCCACTTCCAACGCCCTGCTGTGGACAGGGTTGCTAACCACTAGGTCAGGCTGCCCAGGGTCCCATCCAACCTGGCTTTGAACACTTCCAGGGATGGGGCATCCACAACTTCTCTGGGCAACCTGTTCCAGTGCCTCACCACCCTCTGGGTGAAAAATTTCCTCCTAATATCCAACCTAAATTTCCCCTCTCAGTTTAAAACCATTTCCCTTTGTCCTATCACTGTCTGGCCATGTAAAAAGTAGTGATCAGACAAAATGTTTTGATGAAGCTGCTGCAGTGATTCAGCAGAAACCAAACTTGGTGCAGTCAGCCATGAGTTTTCCTTGCGGGATAATGAAGCAATGTCCTCCTGCTACACAAGGTATCAGCAATCACATCAGTTTTCCCTTCAACAAAACAGGGATTGCAACCTATAGTTTTCCTGGCAAGTCTCTCCTTCCATCATGTTTTGGGGGGGTCTGTGGATGGAAGGAGCTATGGTTGGGTGACTGTCATCCTATTTGTTTGAAAGAGAGGATATATAGGTGGTAAGACAACAGTTGCACTTAAAAAGCCACTTACCTTTCAGTTGAGTACTGCTTAAAATGTTGTCAGTGATAATAGAAGTTTCAGAGGAGCAATGCTGTGATGACAAGGAAGTATTGTTCAAGATATGCCTGAACCTCTTAATGAAATAGTAAAAAAAAATGTAGCAGAAGAACAGAAGAGATGTGTCCAGTTTTGGTCACTTTAAATGTCCTTGCTGCTTTTGCTGGGGAGACTTGAATGCAGATATGACAGTAACAGTGTTTGTTCTTGGATCGTGTGGTTTTTCTGTCTGTAGGCTTTATTTTATGCAAAGAACATACCAAGTGGTCGTCTACAAGCAGCACTTTCCCTCTTCAAAGCACTTTTCAGTCATTCTGGTAAATCACTGCAAACCCCTTGCAAACCGGGTTTGCAATGGAGGTGGTTTGTGTAACGAGTCACTTGTATTCTCTACGTGCCCGTGGAAGTTGTTTGAAAGTCAGGACCTGGGTCCCACACCAGTGCTCTGAACTCCAGTACACCCTCAAAGTTTCTCACAAGGGGTTTTTTCTCTTGCCTGATCCAAAAACCCCATCGTCATCGTATCTCCACTGCCACAGTTGGAGCTAACCAACCTCATTCTTCCCACCCCTGATTATTGTAGGGCTCATTCAGAAATCCTTTTTTTTGCTGACACACAGGCATGTAATTTGATTTCTTTTCCTGCAGGTAGTTTGTTTAGCTAATCTTTGTCATATTTGTTCTCAGATTAAAGTAAGTCAAGATCATTCAGTTGCGAGACGATATTTGCACAGTGCATACTGCAAAGGCCAACTCAGTCGCCAGGCTTGGTTATTCCACTTGTGTAAACAACTTGATGTTGCAATTTTCTCATTACCGTTAAATTGCCATTTTTAATTTGTCTTAGAAGCCTTCATCCTTTGAGAAATCACTGGTTTAGAGGGATGTGTAAACTATGTGTGCTTTTTAACTGTGCTCTGGAAAGGGAAAAACCAGTCCTGTTGTATCTAAACTGGAAGATTGTACTGAATTCCCCAACGTGTTTCCATGCACAGGATACTCATGCAAGTTGGGTTTGCCATTCAAATTCTCCACTGGGATAGTTTCCACTGAAATAAACTGAAATATAAGGCCATAAATAAACTTTGGGAAGATTTTTGTGAATTAGCAATGAGTTAGTGTAGAGAAAACTTTTGTTTTGTGAAACAGGGCTCTTCATGTGCTCCAAGACTTTTCCTCTCCTTTCAGGGTGTTTTCCATAATATTTAAAGTTGAGATTTTTTATTCTAGGATCAGCCTCCTACTGTAACCCTCGAAAGGCACCGAGAGACCCAAGAACAACTCTTTGGGACTCACATGAGTGTGGTAAATAGATCTGGAGCTTCTCATAGGTCTCATGGTTTATTTAATTATGGAGTGGCTTAATACTGCTCATATCCCTCCCATTACTTGGCATTTTACCTTGTATTTGGGTGAGGTTTTTTTGCCGTTGTATAGGGAGCTGACTCATGCTATATCTGGGACATGCACCCTCTGACAACTACGATGTCTTTTCAGTGCCCTCCCTATGAAAGCACCATTAGATCTAATTCTCCATATCCTTAATTAAATACCTCTGGTGCACAGAGCCTTACCTTCTGTGCTTGGAAATTGCAGTGATTACTCCCCTGCTTGAAAAGCCTTTTTTTTTTTGGTGATTGTTTTTTTGAGTGGTTTTGCTGGTTTAGTTGTTTGGGATTTTGTTTTTTTTTTTTTTTTTTAACAAGAATTAAGCTGTTTCTCATGCCATTGTCCAGTTGCAAATTGGCCTGAGACTGACTTGTGCCATGGGCTTTGACCTCTGAAACTGCCCACTCATTTTTTTTTCTGAACTAATCAGCTAGATGAACTATTTACAGTTGGCTTTTGGGTCTTCTCACTGCTTTTGCGGCTGCCCCTGTCTGAGTAATTAATGACAGTGTGGCTTGTTTATGGTCTTGAGTTACTAATGCTGTTGGCTGCAAATGTATTTTTACCTCTGGGACGTGCCAGTTTCCTGGTTTTAGTCCCACCTCACCAGCCCAGGTCAATTTTTTGTGTGTAAACAGATTTATCCTGTAATAGCTGGAGAGAGACTAGGGTCATTCATCAGTCCCATAGAGAACATGCCCAGCCAGATTCTTCCCTTCTTGTGCCTGTGCAACTCGGCAGAAGTTGGAAAGATTCCCGCAGGACAGCTAAAATTATATAAAAAGGTAATTTTTTTCATTTTAGCTCATGGTACAGGCAATCTCAATTAGAAATAAAGGTATTGGATAGTGGACTACATGTCCAGCCACGTGCCCAGCCTTGATCCTTGTTGTATCAATGCTTATGAGAATCATTAATGAAGGAACTGCTATGTGACTCTCTTAAGTAGGATAATACCACCTACATTTTAAAGCTGGAGTAAAGGGTAAAGAGAAGTTACATACGAGCAGATGGTCATAAAAATATCATCTTGTGGGCTTGGAAGGGGTTTGTTGAGTCATGTTCCAGACCTGTTCCATCATAAGCAACCATGCCAAGTGTGCCAATTCTAAACCCAGTTTAGTCTTCTACTCCCTCTGGAAACCTGTTACAGACTCTCAATACATGGACAGTCAGAAGCATTCTACTCATTTTCAGCCTTAGTGTATTCATTGCTACAGTTACTACTAGTCTTCTTGGGGATAATGTTGTCTTTTGGCATAAATGATTCATTTTTTCCCATTGTATACTTCTCCAGGTATCTTTCCTTCCTTCTTTTTTTTTTTTAATGTGTGTAAGGCTACTTAGTGATTTGTGACTTGAGCACAACTGCTCCTGCAATTTTTTGTATAACTTCTTTCAGAAACTGGGAGAAGATGGTCCCATTATCTATCTACTTTTGTTGCCCAGTTTGGTTACCAGTGTGCTCAGTTGGGTTAACCATGATGTGAATTTGAGGGGTTCTTCCTTTCATGCCACTGGATCATTAGTAAAATTCCTCACTGTTTTGCCAAGGCAGTTTGTACCAATGTCTGAAAACTACCACCCTATTTCTCATTGCTAAACTGGCATCAGGAATTGTCTTACCACTGGCACTCAGAGAAGAAGGACTCAATGATCAGATCATGCTATTTTCAGGATCATCATTGCATGAAATTGAACTGGGTGAGAAATTTCTCAAAGTCTGAAGCTGATGGACTCCTAGAAGCAAACAGGCTGACTTTTCTTTGAGGGAAGACTGGGAGATCTTAGAGAAGTTGAAATATACTCCCCATTTTGCTATGTTCTTCTTTCAAAGGACTTTCCAAATGGAACCAGATTAAATAGAAATGATAGAACTGAATGTGCTACTTTTACTAAGAGAACAGAAATAGACTGTCCATTGCAAACTTCTCCAGAGGTTCTCCTTTCATTACTTTCTAGTTCCTCGTATCCAGCTTAGAAAGCTCTTTGGAAATGCCCCTATCAGTGGCAAACTTGAAGTACTGTAATGAAGTGCACATGAATGAAAGTCCTTTAAGGGGTTGCTCATCACATTTAGATCCACTAGACTATTCTGGCACTCTGATTTCCAGACAAACTCAATACAGGGTACATTAATGTTTGGAGGCACCTTCTCTGAATTGCTGCACGGGTAAGAGAAACCCTGCAAAAACTGATAAATCTTCATCTCTTGTTTGCCTTTCCATAATGAAAATTGAACTTTTTGGTATGGGAGGGAAGTTGCCTAGGGTAGAGAATGGTTCACAGCATGCTGGTTTTCAGCTCTTCCCTGACAGTTGGTGTTGGTTTGCTGTACACCTGTAATGAGCATTAGATGATACTCTCTGTTGTGAGGCTTCTTGGAGAAGTCTTGGAAACTTCTGCATTCATTATCATCCTTGACCAGCTTCAGTTCAGACATTCCTTGATTCCATAGCACAGCCAACTAAATTCTACTAATTTCTGTGTGGAAGTCTAAATCCATATATTTGTCTACATGATAGTGTTGCACTGTGTTGTTGGTAGAGAGAATATTTTTTCTTTCTGCTTATACTTGTTTTTGCATAATGTAGGGTGTTTTCTGTCCTCTTTGGGATGACCCTATTCTGTCTTTCTCATGAAGTTGTATATATACCTTCATTCTCTCTGTTAGCAAAATCCTTATACGCTGAATGAAAAGAAAACTACAAAAATCCTCTTTTGGTTTTGGTTTGTACAGAAAAAAGGACTTTCATTCTCTCTGTTAGCAAAATCCTTATACGCTGCTGGGAATGAAAAGAAAACTACAAAAATCCTCTTCTGGTTTTGGTTTGTACAGAAAAAAGGACTTTTTTTCGCAGTGAGTGATGAAGTGGAGGCAGGAGACTGTTCATATAACAGCAGGATGAAAGAGTGTCCTATCATGCTTGTGAGTGTCTCAGGGATGCTGGTTATACAGAGGAAGACCCATGCCAACCAATTGAAATTCCACAACTTTACAGTTGTGGTGAGTGGTTTTCAGTTAATTTGGCAAAGGGTTAGAGGCTCTACAAGGAGGAGAGTCAGGGAATGATGCCAAGAGACAGGTTCAGCTTCTCTGGGCACTAGCATTTTGCATGCTAACTCCACTGTCTTTAGCAAATAACATCTATTTGCATCCTTTTCAAGGATGTGTAGGAGGGAGGAGCCTGCATCAATTTGTCTGTTTTAATTATCGATGTTCTACCCACCTTCTTAATTGCTCCTTCATTAAGAAGTAGCTTGTTTCTTTTTTCCCTAGGAGCTAAAAATAATCAACTTTTGTTTGTTTCTGTAAATATTTTTTTTCCCCCTTGAGGAGATAATTATTTCTATTGTTACATGAAGATGGTGGCCAATACAGGAGGAATAATTAGAGCAGATGGCTGAAAATACTTCCCTTGTAAAAGACATCTAGTGTAATAAAGTACCTCCCCTCCTCTTTTGTCTCCTCCAAATATACGTTTTTCTTCCCTTCAGGTGGAGGGGGTTGGGTGAGGGGTGTAAATCTTTTCCTGATGTATTAAACTGAGGAGCTGTCAAGAGTTCACAGCCTGGAAAGTGAGCTCTCTGTATCCATCACTGAAATTAAAGTGTTTTCAAACGTGGTGTGGAGTTCTGGGTCTACGGCGTGGGGAAATATACGCTGTACTCCATCACTTAAAATGTTAACCTTGTCTCTCCGTGGTGACTGAGGACAGAAACACTTGCTCTCCGTACTTGCTGGTTAAATGGCAATCTGTCAGCACCAAGGAAAAGGTTACCTTGTGGGTGTCAATCTCTGCTCTCTGCAGCATTTGAAACCTTTGCTTGTTCAGGACCATGCATGCCAGGAAGGGTGCACCTTCCTCCTACAAGAGCTGACAGGAAGCAACCAGGAGAGTTTCTTGCATGTATGAGCAGGTTGCTGTTGTGCATGTACTGTGAAGTACTGTGCTCCATGTCTTACTGGATGTGTCGGGGGGAAAGGAGAAAGCTGACTGCTGAGTTGGAGTTGGTGGGACCACCCTCTTGACTTCAGATTTCTCTCTGTGGTCATGTCACAGAATCGCAGAATTGTAGTGGCTGGAAAAGACCTTTAAAACCTCTAACCCATGTCCCTGAGCACCTCGTCTACCCATCTTTTAAATACCACCAGGGCAGGTGACTCCACCACCTCGCTGGGCAGCCTGCTCCAATGCTTGAATAATGTCACAGATAACCCTCAGCTGAAACCCACAGCCCAGAAGAAGAATGTTGAGCACAGCAGCAAGCCAAGTCTGTATTTAACTACACTGCCAGTTCCTGGTTTGGTTTTAAAACTTCTTTTTCTGATCAGAGGTTGAGGTCTCTTGTCTTTGTGTCTGTAACCATTGTTGTAGTGCTCTTTTTTTGGGACTGTACTCTAAAAAAACCTCCACCTAACCAAACAAAGTGAGATTAAATTATCTAGACTGTGTCTAAACAGGAGTTTCTAAACCTTATTTTAAACCCAAACCTTGCATTTTGGGGAAGAGGGAGTTAAAAATCACTGGATAAACATTGTGTTGTGTTGACAGAATGATTATTATTTACAAAAATTTAGATCAAACATTGAAGGAGTGGTCACTTACAATCCCTTCCCTTTGTGACTTGTTCACCAGCCTGTGTGGGAATGTGAGTATATCAGTGTTATTTATTCATTTGTTGCAGTTGCTGCTGCTGTTTCTGAGCCCTGGGAGTCACAGGCACAAGCTGAGAAACTGGTACTGAGAGATCGTGTCCCCAAAGGCTGACATAAAGGCAACCCCAGGCTGGCTGACAACAGCAGCAGCTAAAAACATAAAATGGAAAGAAATCTGTCTGAAAATGGAAAAAAGGAAGTGCAGGAGGGAGGGCGGGGATAATGTGCTCAATTACAAGGAGCTTGTGCATCTTTTATTGTATGCTATTAAAATGTTATTTTATCTTTACGTAATTTATTCGTTGTTTTGGAGTTCTGATGGGGAAGGAGTGGATACCCCCCAAAATTAACCTGTGTTATACACAAGCTATGGGTTTGGTACATAAGGTGTGGGCCTGAAATGAGTTGTGCATGACACACATCAAGTGGGTGTCAGAGGTGGGAAGATATTGTAGGACTCTGCTGATGGAATTTTCATGTCAAATCCCCTCCCTGGTCCTTCTGCTCTTTGGTACACCAGGAAGAACAAGTAGCTCCTTAGGGATTCCCAGTGCTTGTGATTTCCTACTCACCTGAGGTTTCTGCCTGTATTTTGCAGGTTTGGTTCCCTATTGAGTTAATGTCATCTGCTGTACTGGATTCAAAACATGATATGTGACTTTCCAATGGATGTCTGACGTGAGGGCACATCCTGCAAAAGTTTGGGTGATCGTTTTGAGTGTTCAGTTCATGCTGTAATTGTGTTCTTGGGGAAGACTCTTGCCTCAATCTAGCTACTGATTTTCATGAACCTTGCAGGAACAGAACATCTTCGTGATCTAACTCTCTCTGTTAAACATAGTTGAAGTTGGCCACATTCAAGTGTGAGCACTGACAGTGAAAGATGGATGCAGAGATATTATGGTCTTATAAGCCTTGCTTCCTCCAAATCACCTTTCCAATTCTTTGCTTTATGCTGGAACAGGAATGTAAAGATACCACCTCGCTGCAGCAGCTGCAACCAGCCATCTCCAGCTTCATCATTCAGGGCTCATTTCATGCCAACTCCTCTTTCCTCATCCTTACTTTCAAGCTCCCTGTCATTTGTTGTACCCTGTGCTGAAGGTGGAAGAAGCACGGGAGGAAAATGTTCACCACCAGCCACCTCCAAGCAGCTTTCCTTGGCTCTGTGTGTTCATAGAATGGTTTGGGTTGGAAGGGACCTTAAAGATCATCCAGTTCCAACCCCCCTGCCATCCCTTCCACTAGACCAGGTTGCTCAAAGCCTCATCCAGCCTGGCCTTCAAAACTTCCAGCCACAACTTCTTTGGGCAGCCTGTTCTGGTGTCTCACTACCCTCACAGCAAAGAATTTTTTTGTAATATCTCATCTCAATCTCCCCTCTTCCACTTTCAAGCCGTCACCCCTTGTTCTATCACTCTCTGCCCTTGCTCCCCAGCCTTCCTGGAGCCCCTTCAGGTACTGGAAGGTGCTATAAGGTCTCCCTGGAGCCTTCTCTTTTCCAGGCTGAACAGCCCCAACTCTCTCAGCCTGTCCTCACTGCAGAGGTGCTCCAGCCCTCTGATCATCCTCGTGGCCTCCTCTGGCCTTGCTCCAGTAGGTCCATGTCCTTCTGATGTTGGTGGCCCCGGAACTGAAGACAGCACTGCAGGTGGGGTCTCAGGAGAGCGGAGCAGACGGGCAGAATCCCCTCCCTCCACCTGCTGCCCACGCTGCTCTGGATGCAGCCCAGGATATGGTTGGCAGAATCAGGTTCCTCCTGGTCCATTCAACAAACACTCATGGAATGGGAATTCTGCCATAACCCTGGTGCTCGCAGCTGCCACTGACCTTCAGTCTTACTAAGAAGTGTTTAAATTAAACACTGTAGATCAAATGCTGGGTGCCAAGCTGGGGGAAAGAAAGGAAAAGGAAAGAGTTTTGCTTCTATGAAAAAACAAGCAGTGAGAGGGATGATCTTACCCCACTTGTCTCTGGGCAGATGGAAAAAATCTGGAGTCTCTGCATGATGGACATGTCTCACACGACCATACAGCCCTTTGGGAGATAAGGTGGGTGTCTCACTGTTTTTTCTTTGGGGTCTTAAGTGAGTCAGACCATCCCAGTGGTTGTAAGAGCATCCTCAGCCTGCAGGACAGGAAAGTCTCCCATGTCACATGTCACCCTTGGCATGCAGAGCCAGTAGTATTTGGTGTCTGTAGGGTCAGTGTGTGCTACAGCCTGTCACATATTGATAAGAGGGCAGCAGTCTTGATAACCAAGGAGGTTTTCCAAGGTCACATAGAGGGAAAATAGCAGGGCCAGGTGAGAGCATGGATTTCTAGAGTTGTCCATCTGTCACCCACCCTGCTTGACAAGGGATGTGCAATTAGTTTGTTGGTATATTAGTTCATGTTATTTTACCATGGGTTGCTTAACAGGAACTGGATGTAGCCAGCAGCATTCGGTAAGGGAATTTAACAAGTCCATTACAGTTAGAGATTGCACTGTGCTTTTCTCCAGAAAATGAGGAGAGGGAAATCATACGGGATTCACAATGTCCAGGCAAACTGTACTTGTGGTTCAGGACAGCTGGCCATTTCACTAGTCTTGCACTAGACTGCACCTTCCTCTTTCAAAGATCTTGTGGAGGTGCTCTTTCATCTTAGGGAAGAGTGTAGGACTGAAAAAGGAGGGTCACCAAATAAAATCTTCTTCTATCTCATCTCTCTCCATTAGTTCAATGTCTTTCCTGTATTCCTACAGAGCTGTTTTCCCTCTAACCCCTCTATACATTTTTCTGTGTTGTGGTAATTTAAAGTACTTTCCTTGAGCAAAATCCATTTTCTCTCTTCAGACAGATTCTTTAGATTTGTTCTTTCCATGATAATGCGAGGATGGTACAAGTGATCATAAATAGCTCTTAGTCCTGTGTTAGTCGTTGATGTTAATCTGCTTGCTTTTATTAAAAAAAAATAAAGAAAAATGAAAGCAAACCAGAATCACTCGAAAGGTGCACATGCAGGTGGTACACATGGCAGCAGACTGAGCCAGGCATCTTCTCACTGGAAACCTTTAGTTATGGACTGGGTGAAACAACAGAGATTCTTATGACCTTCACTAAATTGAAGCAACCTGGTCTAGTGGAATATGTCCCTGCTGATGGCAGGAGGGTTGGAACTGGATGAGCTTTAAGGTCCCTTCCAACCCAAACCATTCTATGATTCTATGATTCTAAATTATTTTCTGCCTCCATGTAGTCATTCTTGGGTAGTAAACTTTCATCTGAGCAATAAAATCTGTCTTTGTTTAGGTTGATGGTGTAGGGACTGCCCCTTACTGTGGATATATGTATCACCTAAATAACAGAGCACTTAGTTTCAGCAAATTTATATCTTTTCTGAGTTACACTCTTAAAATGGTTAATAGTTTGCGGTTTCCCAGAGGGTTTCAACCATTTCTTGTGCCTTACTACACTGGCATGTATGAGCTACTAGCTTTTATACCAGAGGGTATTGGTAGAACTGAATGGGTATGGAGCCTTCTAAGAAGTGACAGCAGAAGCCTAGCAAGAATAACTGAAATATTGATGATATATAGAGGGAACCTTAAAGGAAGAACTAGGGTGTTTTTTAGCTAGAAAAGGGAACGCTCTTAAAAAAACCCCATAGAATCATAGAATGGTCTGGGTTGGAAGGGACCTTGAAGATCACCCAGTTCCAACCCTCCTGCTATCAGCAGGGACACCTTCCACTTGGCCACATTGCTCAAAACCTCATCCAACCTGGCCTTGAACACTTCCAGGGAGGAGCAACCACAGCTTCTCTGGCCAACCTGTTCCAGTGTCTCATCACCCTCACAGGAAAGAATTTCTTCCTAATATCTAATCTAAACCTGCCCTCTTCCAGTTTAAAGATGTTACCCCTTGTTCTATCACTACCTTCCTTTGTAAAAAGTCCCTCCCCAGCTTTCTTCTAGCCCTCAAAATAGTCAAATTCAGGAGAAGAGTTTATTTTTCTTAATTCTTGCAAGACTTCTATCAAGAGCTTACTAAGTTTTTGGTGCTAGCAGGAAAGACCTGGTGTATTCCTTATGACCTTGCTTTCCCCTTAGAGTCAATTGGAGGCTTCTAAGTGACTTTGGAGGTTTAGAGTGACATCAGAGTGACTTCAAGCCATTAACAGACCTTCTCAGTAAAATGCTCTGATTTCACATCGATTGTATCACGCAGTGTTTTGCTAGCAGCATTGGTTGAAGTTGTGCCAGACAAGATTTTATGGAATTTGTAATTTTGTGCTACAGCTGGCTTGATAAGCAGTGTAGCTGGGAAATGTGTGCCTTTCCATGAACTGTACCCTCCTCTGTCCTCTGCTCTGAGATAAAACCAAGTTTAATTAGCTCCTTTTTCAGTAGATCTATTGTATACCCTTATATATTGTGTATAATCTGGTTCAAAGCACTATCAGTGAAGAGTAATTCACAGTCTCTCTGGAAAGACAGTGGATAAATATATATATCCTTTCAGCTGAAATTTTGTCCTAAATCTCTGAAATATATAAATCTATGTTTACAAGTAATGAAGATTAAACTTGTCCTATTACAGTCAGCAATGATGGAGGAATTGTGCTCTCTGTAACAGTTGTGTACAGATGTGAAGGCTTATCTGTACTTCTGTAATGATGAAGTGGTTCACTCCCTCTGACGCAAGGGACTTAGCTCCCCAGATGTTCTCACTGTGTTAATTAAGTCCCAGGCTTCAGTCTAAATTGAACCAAGTAATTCCCTTTGCATGGAAATCATAGAATGGGACAGAGGACAGAAAATACCAGCATCCATACCCTACAGACAGGGTGGATATAAACCAGTTGTATCATTTACGCTGAGGACCAACACCTATTCCTTGGTGCAAATAATTAGGGCAGTAGTCACCATATAATAGTTACCTGACTGCTCTAGGTGCAGTGAGAAACGTTGTGTAAAACATCAGGCACATCAAGGTAAAACTGATAATAACACAGTAGCAAAAATAACTTTCATAACACCCCTGGTATTGATTCACCTAAACTGCAGCTCTGGAGCAAAAGCTTTAATGCATGTAATGTGCTGTGATTGAAAATGGAGGAACTAGATTTTGCTTTTGTATTGAGTTTATTCTTTCCACTGCTGTTTTGGATTAGCACAACCCAGTGAGGAGAACAAATATTTCCATGTGTGGTTTACCCCTCCTCCTCAGATCAGTGGAGGCTTTTCTTGCTACTACACATGTGAATCCAAAAGAACATATTATGAATGCTTATGTCCACACTTGTGCACACATGTCCATGCAATAATACACACACATTCCTCAAGAAATCGGTCAAACCTGCACTGCAGAGTGCATGCTTGAAGTTTAGAGATGAAGAGGAATCATGACTCAAAACTGGCAGATGTTATTTCATCATTGCTCACCATGAACCAGACCATTTGCTGTTTTCAGGTTAATCAATGCTTTATTTGGAACTGATCATCATCAAAGGAGAGGCAGCAATAATAGTGGATAAGCTGAGAAAACTAAAATGGATTTTGAAAAGAGGAATGTCTCTCTAAATGTGGGCAAGTGTCAGGAGAGCCTTTGAAAAAGCCTGTAAAGCATACTATGCCCATCTAGCAGGATGTTTTAATTCTGAACTCTTCAGGCTATTTTTATGACATTGCCAGGAATTAATGCCCAGTTTTGCTTTTCGGGAGGCAGAGAGAGACACACACCAGGAGACCTGCGGACTTTCCGCAGCCAGACCTGCAGCAAGCAGGTTACCCAGCGCAGAACAAGATAAGAGGCAACCCCCAAATTACAACAGGCATTTCTGAAGGCCGAGAACCTCTCCAATGCCAACATCCCTCCATCCCTTTGCTCTATGCAAGATCCTGCTGAGAAAGTAGCCGGCATGGTGTTGGCATCTCCTCCACCATGCTCTCAGCAAGCTGGCTTCCTGAAGGGTGTGAAGGGGTGACTTTTGAACCTCTCTGGGTGTTTTCCTTTCCAGTTTGCCCTCCAGTTTTGTGGACGATGGGATGAGGACTCCAGCTGGCCTGCTGGCCACCAGCCGCGAGATGGCGATAACGTCACGATAGAAGAAGGCCGGACCCTGCTGCTGGGGACCACCACCACCAAACTCAACCTGCTGCATCTCAAAGGTCTGTAGAAGGGGGGGTTCAGTGCTCTCGTTTCTCCAGAACTTGAGTTTTTCATGGTAGTGATTTCCCCTTCCTTTGCTCAGCTCCTCCATCTAAGGAGACACCTGGTCAAGACAGGCTGAGTATCTCAGTAGATACAACAGGACGGTGATGGGGGATGAGAGAAGTGTGTAATTATTATGTATGCAGAAGGCATTGTTTATGCTGTTTGAGGCATAATGACAGTAAGAGTAGGAAGGCTTTTTTTTTCCTTTTTCTTTCCCCCAGCTACTGTAAGTTCTGCTTTCCTGAGTGGCGTTCGGCGATAATGGCAATGCTGATAGCAATAATCAACTCTGTTTTGTTTGGCATCTTTGAAGCAAGTGCGTTGCAAAAGCCTTTACAAAATTAATGATGTTACAGAATTACAGGCCACAGCTACCAAATGTAATAAATAATCAAAGATCCTAGAGCACGGCTAGTGGAGAGTAAATAACCGAGCACAATTATGGGGAGAAACATTGGGTTTGCAGGGTTCATACACCCTGGGGTAGATTCAGCATAAGTGTCAGTAGGTTACCTCTGTGGATGGCAAAGAAAGAAGTAAAATTACTTGCCATTTAATGCTAGAAATAGTCCTCCCTGGTAATTAGGGCCTAGTTGTGAAAACTGTTGTGCACATGTTGGTTAGTATTGAGTGAATGAGTTGCTCTGCTGAAATTGCTTGCTTAAAGTTAAGCCTTTGCTGAAATGGAGCTCAAAAACTGGAAAGAGTTTTTATATGTTTAAGCATCTGGATCTTCCTTGCTGGTAATAATTATTATATATTAAAAGGAGGTTAAAAGTACTATTTTTTCACTGAGATGATGACAAAACCATGTATTTGACAATTAGATGTTAATCTAAATTTCAATGTTCATTCTGTAAAGACAAAACTTTTCAAGTTTATCCCTATTGTGAGAACATTTTCAAAAAAAGATTGAAATTGTTCAGTCAAAATATAGAGATTTTCAAGAATTGCTATCCCAGGCATCATTCCTGTTAAAAAAACCCCCCAAAAGACAAACAAAAAAGAAAACCCTAATAGTTTGAGATTAAAAAAATATGAAATTTTTTAGTAAAATTTTCTTCCCTCTCTTCACAGATGAAAATCCTAAATCTGGGTGATGCAAGATTCTTCTTCACCATGGTGTGATTATTATATATAGCAGAGGAGATAGATCAGAACCCCAAATTTCAGAGAGTTTTGGTTGTAAATCTGGATGAGGATTTTGGGTCTTAGTCTCAGGCTTTGTAGAGAATTGGGGCACAATATTGCATCAGAAACCCTTGGAACTTTGGGTCTATTCAAAGGCACATTTGATCTATGAGTCAGCACTCACAAAGCAAACAGAGGTCTGACTGAATATAATGAAGTCTGGAGCAGTATCTTTATGGCTTCGGCTCGTCTGACATTCAAATAAGTTCTCCCCTTTATCACATTTTCCGAGAAACTTGGTTTATAATGTAGATTCAGTTAGGAAAGCAGCATTAAAATATTCTAGATGATATTATTTTCTTCATTGCTACATGCCAAACATAGGGACCAAACATTTTAGATTTACCTACACGGTAATTGTTTATGAGCTTCATCTTTGCTGAAGTTCCCTTGTTGCATACATCCCTGTTACATGAGTGCTGCTAGCTGTTTGGTCTTGGTTAGATTTGGAGTCAAGACGTGCTGAGATGTACTCTGATCTGAGACTGGGTTGGATTCATCTTTTTTAACCTTACCTTTAAGTTGTCCAGGACAGGGGAGTTGTTTATGCTCCTGTCTGTCTTGATAGAGAAACACATGTCACCAAAGACTTGTTAATCTTAAATATTATAGATACCCATCTTAAGATGAATCACAGTTAGGTGATCCCCTTCAAGTAGCAGCTACTGAGTCTGTGAACATGTCACATAATTGCCAAGCTTGCTCAGCTGCAAGATGAACATGGCAGTAAACCCCTAACCTGTAGGTGGGTGTAGATACATGCTTCGGTTGAAGCACCCCATTCCTATTCTAGCTGGACAGTTTTTCCTAGTTGGAGCTCGAGAATGGGATTAAATTGTAGTTCTGCTCCCTTTGGGTTTCATGATTCAGCATCAGGTTGTCTGTGCACTCAGAAGCTGAAAATATAACAGACTTTATGGATGAAAAAAAAGCTGTAACACTGCGGAGTTCACTCCTGTGTGAAGATGCTCTACTACATATTTTCTGGTGCTGTGTCCAGCAAACCTGACACATGTATACAGGCCCATTTTTTGAAATTCTCCTTTTTAAAGACACCATGAGTATTTTGAATACTGCCTCTGTGGTTTCTCCTTATAATGATTTCAACATTGTAGAAATTGTTTAAGGAATATTATTGCAAGTGTGCCAGGTACATGCACAGTCTTAAAATAAACCTGTTTTGTCTGTATTAACATGTAGCCAAACACATATAATGGTTCTGGTAGTGACCAGACTGTCTGGACAGATGATCTGGAGGACAAAGTAATAGAGAAATCGAATTAGGCAGCTGGGTCCTGCTCACTGCCATGAAGGCTCAGCAGCTTCTACTTCCCCATCAATGAGCAGAACAAGAACACGTGGTTATTGGCAGAGGAAAGTTTAATAGCCAGACTGTGAAACTGTTCAGACAATACTGATTGGGGAAGAGATACAAGATAGACAGATTGTAGATAACTTTGTAAATTCAACAGATTGTAGTTATTTTGGTAATCCCAACATCACAAGTATGGAAATATTTATGGTAACCCAGGACAGATGGAAATTTCCTTTGCGCAGAGCTTACACTGGAGTAACTCCTTTGTGTTTGGTTGGTTGATAGCTCAGATATGTGCTATTGTCTTTGAATTTGTAGTGCTCTAGGAAGGTCTGGAGAACAAAAACCTGCCTGGTCTTTCAGGAAGACCTTGAGGATGAATTTTGGGGTGATGCTGCCAGTATACCCTGGTGAGGTTAAAGATACCCAGTTCCTTTTGCAATGGCAAATATGAGATAGACATCCTTACAGGCATAAAGCAGAAGATTGCTTTGTCCCTTCCTCTAGAAAACCTTCAACATCATCTGTTACAGCTCTCCCTCTCACTTGGTATTTCTGTATCTTGGCAGTTCTGCTGAAACCAACATGCAGTTCCCTCTTCCATGGTCAGACTCCAGAGTGAGGTTTTGGAAAGGTCTGACTCACTTAGAATCATAGAATCATAGAATGGTTTGGGTTGGAAGGGACCTTGAAGATCATCCAGTTCCAAACCCCCTGCCATCAGCAGGGACACTTTCCACTAGACCAGGTTGCTCAAAGCCTCATCCAGCCTGGCCTTCAACACTTCCAGGGAGGAGCAGCCACAGCTTCTCTGGGCAACCTGGGCCAGTGTCTGACCACCCTCACAGGAAAGAATTTCTTCCTAATATCTAATCCAAACCTCCCCTCTTTCAGCTTAAACCCATTTCTCCTTGTTTTGTCATTAACTGCCCTTATGAAAAGTCCTTCCTCTAAAAACTATGTACCCAGTTTCCAAAATACCACAGCTAATATTTTTTTAAAAGAAAAAAACAAACAAAAACCAAACTATGAAATTCCAGGGGGGGGAAAAAAAAAAAGAGAGAACTGACAAGCCCCAGAGATACTCATGACATTTGTCAGTAATCTGATTTTGAACCCATGTCCTAAGAGCAATGCTTATCCATCAATACTTTAGATCTCTTGTAATCCACGCTCAGATCAGGCTGTGGCTAGAACAGATCCTACAAGCAGACCTGAGGTGGAGAGAAATCCAAATATTAATTTTACTTGACTTCTTCATAGGCTTTGATGCTATTAGCAAAGAGCATCAAATATTAGCTGATAAACCTGCATAAGTAGTTGTTGAATAACTAGTGCTTTCAGTCGCTGCTGATAAAGACTGGATTTGAATTTGCTGAGAGAATGAAAGTGCTTTTCCCTCTGTTTTCCTGTCTATGGCACCAACCAGTCCTTAAACCCAGTTTGAAACCCCTTGTCGGTAGGCATGGTTGGAAACTGCTTGTGTTGTGGTGTTTGCTATGTCATTTTACTCAACCCATTTGGGATGTGCATTGTGATACTTCTTTTGCAGGCAGTTTCTAGTTCATATTTTCTTTTTTTAATCAGGCAGAGACATTACAATTAAAATACCGTAAAAGTGATTCTGGCAGTATTGCAATAAGCATGTTTTTTAATTAAAGAAAGAACATGGGATGTACAAATAGTACCAGCTAATGGGAAATTTCATCCAATGTATTTTTTAATTGAGATTTAAAAGTAAGAAAAGTCAGCTCTATTTCTCCCTGTTGCTGTGTGGTATTTTCCTTCGTTGTTACAGCGAGGTGTACCAAGTCATCAATAATTACAGTCTCAGAACCTTAAAGTAACAGCTGTTTTCATAGAAAAAAAGAGGAAAGGCATCAGTTCTTTAATTTGTTAGTACATTTTTTCACAGGAATTCAGTGTTATTCAGTAGAGTGCAACTCACAGAGCTGGACATTTCTGGAGGAGGGTTTTAAGGTCCCAAATCTGTAAAAGTTTGGGTTTTTTTACAGTTCTTCCTCGAGTTGTAAACCCTGGTTCAGGTTTGGGTACAGGGTGCAGGTTTCTCTTTCCCATCGTGTTTTGGATGGGCTTACAACATGTACATTCGACTCCCAAGACTCTTGCTTGCCAATGAAATTGATTTTCTGCAACTTTGGCAGCTCTTGAGACTCCTCTGGGGTGTCTCAGGATGAGCAGATCACTGGAAGCTAATCCTGGCTGAGGAACCACACAGATCTCCTGCAGAGACCAGGCTGAAACCTGAGGGAACACCATCCCCTTCCTCTGCTTGCTGGCATGAAAAGAGGGGACATACCCCTTTTGGGGAAGGAGATGTTGCTTCTAAACCTGGGATAGAAAGACCCATTGAGTTTGCCTCCACCCGTCCAGCACACTAATCAAGCCCTCATTACTGTAGCATCTTCATACCAGTAGTAGATCTGTCCTCACACACTTTAATGTGTTACAGAAATATGGCCGTTGTGACCTGTACAGGCTGGGAACTGAGGTCCAGGTCTTCTTAAGGTTTTTGAAATGCAAATAAATATGTTTGAAAGCTTGAGTCTGTATCTTGAGCCCAGAACTACAGAGGAAACGTAACAGGATTGCACTAAGATTTCTTAAGTTTTGAAATGTCCCCTCTGGTGGCTTGGTAGACTGAGCACTAGGATAATTTTGTTGTAGGAATAGGCTGTTGCTAAGACCAAGGTCCAACCCGTTGTGCTTGACACTAGGAGAGAAACCTGATCCATAATATCTTTAATTTCAAATGCCAGAAGTCAGCTTGAAATGAGTAAATTGTGGGTGGAGGGGGGCAGTGAGTAGAAACACTTTGGTCTAATGGTCAACCAGGCAGGCTCTAGGTGAGCAGAAACATAATCCTGCTCCCCAAAACAGTGCTTCTGTGCCTTCCCCAGGGCCCACCTCCCTTCCTGAGAGTGAAACACTTAATCTGTGTCCATCACCTGTAGACTTGGAATAATACCCAAGGATTTATTTTTTCATCACACCTCTATGTGTGAAGCTTACCCTGATGTTTTCACAAGGTTCACGTGGAAGCTTCCTTCATTAGATTCTAGATGATGGGCTATGATATGGGCTCTTAAAGCCATCTAGGTGTGTCCAGACCTCTTCCCCATCAGGTTAGCTCTCCTCTTGCAAATGCATCAAAGGTGTTGCTAAGTGTCTCAGAGGCTGAAGAGGAAGAAGAAGAACTTCTTTGAAGGAGAAATACCTATGAGAGCATCTTCTGGGCTGCCAATCTGAATTGCCTTTGCCTGGCTCCTGTGCTCAAAGGGAAGAGTCCAACCAGCTTACAAGGGAGCACGTGCCACTTGAACAGATGGCTGTGAGCACAGCAAGCCAGAAAACACAGGCTTGTTGGGCTTGGGAGACAGTTTGTGCCTAAGAGTACTCAAGCAGCTGCCAGTTCCTCGCCCAGGGAGAGATTAAGGCCTCCATCCAACAAAATGCTGGAATGCAAGCTTAAATTTTAGCAGGTTAGTGATGTCCTGGTGGAAATAGACAGGCATTTGAATTCACAGGTAGTTTGGGATATGTACCTATATATTATGAACGTGGAGGAAAATACGCAGGGAGGTGGATGATGAGTTTTGGACTTTGGGTTCAGGCAGCCTTTGGGATGGAGCCAATATTAAAAAAAACCCTTCTTTTCTCCTTTGCATCTTGCTTTGGCAGTGGTCCAGCTTGCAATCAACTTTTATGGCTCATCTGAAAGTCATGTGAGCATGTCAACAGGGTGTAGGAGACAGGTCCATGAAATAATCAATTGTTCTTATTTAAGGCTCATAAAATCTGTATTCCTCTTCCTGAACACAGGAGGTTCTTTTTTTTATTATTACTTATTTATTTTTTCTTTTTCCCTGTTTGGAGACACCACCAGGCACACTCTTGGAGCCAGAGAATAAGTGGGTTGCCAGCACACTGCAGCCTTGTTGTGCACCATCAGTTGTTTCAGCAAAGATATTCTAGCTCTGGCAGTTGCCTCCTGCTGTTTGCTGCTCAGGGATGCTTGCCAGGAATATAACTTCTGAGCTTAAGCCTGTCTCATGGGGGATTCTGTGGCTTTGTCATGTGAAATACCAAGTGAGAGGAACTGGTAAGGGCAAGCTGAAGTCTGTGGGAATATTAGTCATACATGGCTGTGGCGTGCCCACAGCACAACCAGAACAGATCTTCCTTACACAATGATGGGAGAGAGTAGTCCAGTTGAGGAAATGACCTTTCAGTCTGCAAATCCTCTTCCACAAAGAGGATGTTTTGTGGTTTTAGTTGAAGGAGTGCGACACAGTAGTGAAATGTAAGGCAATTATTCTGTTGGTACTTTCCTAATACCTTTTATTATTGATTATATATATATATATATATACATAAAAAAAATCTTTTGAGACCATCCAGCACCTTTCTTGTAGTTTGTTTGTGTTAACACTTCATTCAGCTTTACATAAAGAAGTAGAATTAAATTTGGAAATAGTTACTTTTATCCTAGCTCCCTAATGAGCTGCTCATTAGAAAAAATAAACTATTTCTCAAGATTGTCTTTTATTGACAGGGAATGTTAAAGTGTGGCCTCAAAAGATGACAGTAAAAAAGCCCTCCATGTAAAAGTTTCACTTTGGCATGAGGACTTTGCTTCACTCTGAGTTTGGGAAATCTTTAGAGTGCTCTAAATCACAACCTAAATGAGAAATATTAATATTCCTTTTATGCATTATGAGAACATCTATGTTAGTAAGATATTTTAAATAAGGTTTTTGGGAAAGAATATAAGCTTCCATGTCTGAAAGTATGAAACTTCATGACAGGGGCAAGCAGAAACTTCCCTCAGCAATCCTCACAATCCTCACAAGCTTCTACTCCTTCCTTATTTGTTCTTTTTTTCAGAAGTACATGATGTAGCCTCTTCCCAAAAGAAATGTTCTGGATACCTGGGCTGTGGCATTGCATGAGCCAGTCTGGGACACCTGACAAAGTGAAGTGTTAATACATTATCTTTCCAGTTCCTTTCCTTTTGAGTGCACCCTTCATCATTTCCCAAGGACTTCAGAACATAAATCTCTTTCACAAAACCAGTTCTGCCAATGGCATGACAGTGCTTTAGTTATGCACACAGCAGATTACAACCCCCACCTTATTAGCAGGTTTGTTTTCCTTAATATTCTATTTTTTTTTTCATTATTTGGTCTGGCTGTTTCTCTCTTCCTGTGGGACAGAGGGAGTTGCCTCCAGTTTAGTTTTTTCTCTTTTTTCCTTCTTTTTTCCCCCCCTCTTTTTTTTTTTTGGTGAAGACAGATAAAGAAAGATTTCTTTTCTGGGCAGAGAGGTGGAGGCTAATTGCTGGGTTAATTGAGAAGAATGGTGCTTCTGATGTTCTCACAAAGTATCAAATAACCTCCACAGATTTCTCCCCCCTCTCCCTCATTCCACCTAAAGAGACCCATTGAATTTGCACATTACTGTACAGAAGTGATTATGAGTTTAATTGTATTTATTTTGCTTGGTGGAGAGGCCATCATAACAGTAGTTGATTGATTTTTATAAAATCACCCTCAAGGTCACATGTAGGACTTTGCTTTCCTGTGCAGCCATAACAAACAATTTGAGGGTCACAGCCAAAGGCTCAGTTGAGCAATATTCTTGCTTTCTGCTTTCACAGAAGAGGTCAAGTGCAATAAAAGAAGGAAGCATAACTTTTATTTTCTTTTAAAAAAAGGGGAAGACAATCTTGTAAAGCAGCAGCTGTATATTTATTCTGACTCAATGAAAAACACAGAGAGCTGAGGGTTAGAGGAACAATATGCAATTTTTTTGACATAAGTATTTGTAAATTTGGTTAGAGTTTGTTTTAACAGACTTGGTAAATGGTTAAATGAATCCCTGCTAATGCTTTATTTTCTGTAATGTTATTTTTATTTTTTTTTTTTATCTTCAGCAGTTGAAATTTTCTTTTTACACTTTCTTTCCTTCTGAAGACTGAATACCTTTTGGTTTTTTTCTGGGAGGTGTTCAGAAGTTTTGCAAATAGCCAGGGGACAATGGCATTAAGGTGTGACCATGACTGTAGCTGATATATCTGTTTCCTATGATTACATATTGGGTCTGACTGCTGCTTCTGAGGGAAAGCCTTCTGATGGTCTTGATCTTGCCAATATTTGCACCATTGATGAGTGTGCTTGGGTTGCCCTTGCATCTCAAGACAGAGAAATTAAAGACCCAGGCAACAACCCCTACCTTGAAGTCCAATTATTACTATCCCTACACATCCAAATCTTCACTCAGGGAGGGGAAATCTTGCTTCTGTGTAGGATTTCCCCCAGGAAGGGTCAAAACTTCAGGCCAGGCGTGGCACAACTAGTGCCTGCAGGCCTGATGCTATGAAACATGTTGAGTCTATTGCTCATACTTGAATCCAAGTGCAGAGCAGTCACTGACACCCAATCTTATCAACCACCCAGATATTCACAAAAGATATGGAAAATCTTTGAGTGAATGGAGAGAAAAAAAACAATCAGGACAACTGAATAAGCAGTTAGCCTATTACTGAGGAACAGGGGGTTTGGAAATGAAGAAAGGAAACAAAAGGGTGGTGGAGGACCAGTCATATGTAAGAAGGCAGAAAGTGATTTTTAGGAGCAGTAAGAGGATGAGCTACTTTTTGATGTGCCAAAGTCACCTTGTGTGGAAAAGTGAACGAGTCGGTGCAGAATGGGTGTTAACATCCATCCCAAGAGCATTAACTCTTGCTGATCAAGCTGCATCTGTTTTTGCTGGAGGATGGACTCTGTGTAAAGTACAAGGTGTTTTCTTTTCACTCCCTAATAGTTTTCTAGAGAGGCAGGTGACTGTAGTAATGACAGCAAATCATGGCTCTTTTATGTACTGTGTTGTATCTCTGGGGACAGGAAAGAAGGAGACAAATCCCATACCTTTATGAGAAATCACCATCTTCCCATGGCTGCCTCAAGGTGCATTGGAATGTCTGCAAATGGACAAGGACTTGGGAGTCTTACATTCCCCCCATGTCTGTCATCACCAAGGGAGGGGTTAGAAGGGTTTGTGAGAGGAATTTAGTATTCTAACCTGTCTTGTAGGTAGCTTCAAATTTTTGAATGGACAAAATGTGCCTGAAACTTGGGAAAGTTTTGGGGGAGGTTGTTTGAGGTAGAACTATGATTTTGCAATCAAAAGATAGGACAATGTCGACTACCAGCCTTAGTGGTTCAGTGGTACAGCATGGCAGCAATTAGAGTACTCATTAAAAATTATATGAAGCGAAGTGGAAACAGAAATGACTATATTTCAGAAGGAACAGAGCATAGGAAGTCAATAAAGACCTTGGGGAAGATGTCTTTTTTTTATGTTAGGAATAAAATAAATCACAGTGATTTATAGTTCCATTTCTAGATTGCAGTGATAAAATTATTAACACTTCTGCTATAAGGCAAATGTATTTAATAAATATTTCTGTTCTCAGTATGGGAAGAAACAGGATGGTAAATTACATCACAAGAGGAAGATGGACCAACAGTCCATTTATTACTGAAGAATGTTAATGTAACGAAGATGTTAAATAATATTTTTCAGGAATACACATTCTTAAATCCACAGGTCCAGCTTCATTTAAGACCTTTAAAACTGCTGGTAGAGGCATTCTGTGGCCCACAAATAGTAATTTCAGAGTACATGGAAAATTATGGATGGCTGTAGAATTTCTGATCTTGTGTCAGGATGCAGACAGGTAAAGGAAAAAAGTATTGACTGCTTAGTTAATATAAACCACAGGCCAAAAAAAAAGAAAACTCTGAAGTTAAATGTTACAGTTGACTGAATCCATAAATTGCTAACCATAGGAATATAGAGAAAAACCAGACAGAAGTTTTATGAAAAAAAAAGCAAATATTATTTTTTTTTAAGAACATTACAGTTTTTAAAATAAAGTTATTTCTGTAAAACATGATAGTGTAATGACTGAGGATCACCTGTCAAGATCTCATAGCAGGTAGCAGACATGAAATGCGCTAACTCCAGAAGCGAATTGTTAGTGGCAAATGATGATCTGAAAGTAAATGGAGAACCATCACTGCTCCATTCAAATCAAATGCAGATTTACACAGCTGAGGAGAGAGCTGAGCAGGGAGCACTTAGAAATGAAAGTCATGGTTATGCATGGGAATTAATCAGATAAATTTATGATCATGAAAAGGATCAGCAGTCAATGTGGTCCAAGGATGCCCACCTGATCTCCAAGTGTAATGAAGAGGCATAAAGAGGTAGTATATTTTTTTACTGTGAAAAGCAAGAGGCAGAGAGTGAGGATAAGCTAGTTTTGCCTCTATAGGCAGCATTAAGAATAATAAAGGAGCAGAAGGATTAGAAGTTCTGGCTTTCCAGTTTCAGAAGAAGCACTGGACTGTGGGAGAAGATGCACTGCTTCATGAATTGGAGATGATTCCTTGCAGGGAAAGTCTTAAAAACCTTATCAACCAGTCTGAATTAGGGCTGAGATTTCATTTCACCTGTTAGCACTTGCACAGAAAATGTTGTTTTCTACATCTTTCTTCAGTGCAGTGCAGAAGGGTACAAAGAGAACCGCTGTCTGAAAGCTCATCCTTGACAAGTTAAGATAGGAAATAAAGCAGAAATTAGGAACAGTAAGAGAGATCAGCTGAAAAGATGATCATAGAAAAAGGTAGAGTGATGTCCCCAAGTCACTTAATTGATTGTCTGCCTTTCTGGAGGGTATGCAGCAGTCAAACACAGATGACTTGACTTCCTCCAGTTTTTCGACAGCACAATGTGCACAGACCATGAGCTGATATGATCTTTTGTCCCTTCAGTCTGCCAATGAGTACCATTTCAAGTATTACCCCAATTTCAGCACTGTGCCTTCTGTATTAAGAACATTTTAATTTTTCTAAAAGTCTCAGATACACCTCAGAATAACGGTCAGATATTTTCTGTTTTGCATGAAACAAGCTGAAACTCGTACTCTTTTATCATAGTGTATTCAGCATAATTTTTAAAACCACTATATAGCAAGATTAACAGAAATACATTTGTATGTAGAAAGGTTTTTTCAATTTACACATAGGGGAGTTGGTGTTTGTGGGAGAGATCCCCTGGTTCCCACTGCTTATAAGCAAGAAAATGTGAGATTTATCTCTTTTGTGTATTAAGCATATTCTATAAAAAAACTTATCTGGAATCTACTGAAATCTGCAAAGAAAATATTTAATGGGTAGTCCTTTGTCAAATGCTAGCTTTGTTAAAAGACTAAGAAATTGGAACTAAGCCTGAGTTATAAGACTTAATTATAAAACTTTGTTATAATCAATGAAACGGTGAAAGACCCTCAATGCAAGAATAACTAAGATCAGGATAGCAGAACGTGTTCAGTGGGAGTGGATGCAACCGGGTGGAAAGGCACACAAGCATTATGTATCTCCCTTATCACTGAGAACAGCAGTACCTGATCAACAAGCGGGCAATGATCAAGGTAGTTTTTAATATGATTTTTATATTAAAACTTCTTCCCTCCTTTTTTTTTTTTTTTTTTTTTTGTTTTGTCTCAATACTGAAATTAAAGCAGAGATCTGATCTCCCTTATCCTTCATGCTATGGACTGGTATTATCTTGTGGGGAAGGAAAGCCAAACTTTTGGTAGGTATAGAGGTCACCACTAAAAACTGCTAACACCAGTAGAATGCTAGCCATAGCATGAGATGGCACAGTTATTAGCTACTTCACATAAAGGGAAATATTGGGAGAGTGATAGACCCTTTGTAAGGAAATCTGAGGTTGCCAGGCTTTGGGTATTCCCTGCTAGCTCCTGAGAAGCATGGCTTGACCTAGGAAGGCATCTCCCAAGTGCAGAATGATTAGATGTCCAAGAGTCTACTCTGCAAACTGTAAAGATAGCCACAGTGTCTTTCATAGGAGAGAAAATATGAAAGGAAATAAAAAAGTAAACCCTCCTGAGATGACAGACTAGGATCACCAGCTCACACGAGGCAAGAAAAAAGGAGGCATTTGACAGAAATGAAGAGACTGAGTCAAAACCAAGGGATGGAAATGCTTTTTCATGCACTTTGTAATTTTACCACAGAGTTCATTGCTTCAAGAAGTCATTGAGACTAAATATTAGAAAGATTTGAAGGATCAGGTCTATATTATTGACAAATCTTATCCAGTTATACTAGTAGGTGGTAAAAGGAAAATGTTGGCAGGAGAATGAAACCTGATGCTCTGAGGCGAAGTTAACCTCTAATTAGGGATTAAAATGAAGCTTTCATGGGATGGGGAGATCATCTCACATCCAGCTAACAGGGAGAAGTTTCTTGTATTGTATTTGGAAACATCTGGTTTTGAACAGCAGCTGGAAGAGTATGCAGGATTAAATCAACCACTGATCTAAACAAATTGCCAGCTCTTATGTTCCAAAGATGTTTTCTGCTCTCCCTGTCACAAGTAGTTTGTAATCTGAAAAGTAACATACAAATTAAGTAGTAATATCCCTTTCTAACATTTAAAGACTGAATAGGTTAAGATTGGGATTTTTTCAAACTTAATTGCCTTGCACTGGAATTCGAGAGACTTAGATGACTGCGAAGACTGAATGGGCTTGCTCAAGTCTAGAAAGGCAGCTCGTGGTAGAACTGAAAAATGGTCTGAATGAATACAGTCTATAAAGAGCTGATAAATCCATAGGGAGAGGTACAGGGCAAGGCGGAAATTTTGCAGGATGCAACAATATTTTACCCTTAATCTTGTAATTTTGTTGCAAAACCATGTTTCCCCATCTCTTACAGCTCCTTTGACTGTGAGATGGTGACTGGCTATTAGATCTATGGTTGCATTTTTACTCTTCTGTTGTCTTCAGGTGGCAAACTCTTGTTCACTGGCCCAGGACCTGTAGAACTGCATGCTCATTACATTCTGATATCTGATGGAGGAGAGCTCCAAGTGGGATCCCCCGAGGCCCCTTTCCGTCACAAAGCACACATCCATCTCTATGGAAGCCTCCATTCTCCACCATTATTTCCATACGGGGTCAAGTTCCTGGCAGTGAGGAATGGGACTCTTTCCATTCATGGTGAGTACATTTTTTCTTCTTTTCAAAAGCAAAACATAACTGAATAAAAGAAAACACAAAAAAGCAAAAAAGTATTTGAAGGAAAAAAAAAACCCAAACCCCAGCAACTTTGGTCATAAACTAGAATTTCTATTTACAGTTAAGTATTTGTTGAAATCAAGTTCTGGGGACAAAATTCCATATCTTTGCCTTCACCATCAGACGCCTATTTCTACGGTATCTTATGCTTCAAAGCTCAGTGCTGTATCTCCATAAAAGCTCCCATACCAGGAGCTGAGTCATTTTGAAGATCTGGACCCCAAGAAGATAGATGGTATCAAGCAGTTATGAAACCCTGGCAATTATTAGGTGCCTAGAAGATGTTTGAATTTGAGCATGTCTGTCCACAAATGAAAGTCTCTGTCCTTTGGAAACTGGACCTCATATCTCTGTTGCGAATCATCTGGGTTTGTTCTGATACTAGAAAGGGTTATCCTTCTCCCCTCATCTCTCTCCATAACAACTGGCAAGTTTCTTCCCTAAAGAGGATATAGATTTTTGGGTTTCCAAGAGATGGTAGTCGTCCAGGTAGGTTCCATGGTGAGGCCAAAGCCTAACCTTATGCGTTTGGTAGCCTCTGCCAGTTGGAGTGAGGATAACTCTCTTCAAAGCAGAAGCAAAGCACTTCTGGCAGTCTGTTTTCCCTTTCCTCTCCATCTCTCCATGATGTGTTGGCATCCCAATGCAGAATTAAGAGCACAGCTGACATCTCTCTGTTTTCCTGGTGGTCCACACAGCTACACCTGCTCAGCACAGGTTGCTGTCATAAATTACAAATCCAGAGCTATGCAGAAAAACTGTGGAAATGCCAAGAATTTCAGTCCTAGGTGCCTGGTCCTCTGCTCTAACCACTGGAATTTTCTCTCAAAGGAAGCCCTGCAAGTGTCAGAGGTCTATGTTCCTACTAAGTGGGATATGAAAGGGACTGAAAGGACAGAAAATGGGTGTAAGTTTGCATATATTGTGGGGTAGAAGAGTTCAGATACATAGGTTTTTTTTGGAAGGCTGTGAAATACATGTATAAAATGGCTGTTTCTTGGTAGTGGATTGGATATGGAATTCTGGTCCAAACTCAGCATGAATCAGAATATTAGTGCAATGCACACATGTCGAGCTCTTAACTAACGGGCTGTTTTTAGAGGCAGTATGTGTCATAGAGGAGAAAAAACAAAACAAAACAAAACCCCCAACAAATATGAATGTCTCATCTCCCCTCCTTTATGTTCTTGTCTGTCAACTTTCATATTGTAGGCATTCATATCCTCCAGCAGTGCTTGAACTTCCCCCCTCCTGGCCTACAGGCAGAAGTGTTGCTATCTGAGCATCATTGACATGTATGGCTCTCAGTCAAAAATTATGTCACTGCGGGGTATAATCTGAGCACAGACACGGGGTGAGCTTTACTGCTGTGTGGTAATCCCGACAGTTCACAGGAGCTGAGGAAGGTCAGGGGAGGTTGGTTGTTGGAGGGGAGTCAGTGAACAGATGCTCTTTGGAATCAGGAGAGATCAGTGGAGACTGGGGAAGGTGGTCCTGGTAGTGGCAAGGGAGGTGGGCTGCACTGCTCCTTGAAAGCTACATCAGGTGCTCTTGACCACTTTATCCAGACACAGTGAGGTTAAATTATTTAATGCTTTTAAATGGCTTTAATAATTTCAGTAAACTGGCTTTGCAGAGGGCAGAGTGTTTCTATTTTGTTTCTTAGAGGGGCTCTGTGAAGAAGTGCTGTTAGATCATCTGGGCTGAATTGACTGTTCGTTACTGGCCATTGAGTTTCACACCATTATCCCAGCCTTGAGTTCAGTAACTTGTATTAGATTAAAGCATGCCTTCCAGAAAGGCTTGGTCTTTGAGTCCATCAAGAGAAACGGAAGCCAGCATTTTCTGTAGAAGCTTGTTCCAGGGGATTAATTTGGTTAATCATCCATGAGTGTTTTTTTTGGGGTGGGGGTTTGTTTTTGTTTTTGTTTTGTTTTTTTTAAGAAAAGTATTGAAATATCTGATTTTAATTTACCTGATAACAGCTTTTACTATTTTGCTTTTTGTATCTTCTTCTCCTACTATAAAGTATCCTTGCATTCTCAGTTTGACCCTTGTAAATCAGGATTTTGTCCTTAAATTCTCAGAGCTTTATAACAAGAGCCTTGTATTCTTTGTGCCATTATGTTTTCTAGGAAGGTAGGAAAAAAAAGTAGCATCTTCTTGCAGCTGTGCCTCCTGTGCTGCTTCTCACTTCCCTTCTGAGCCTGTATCATCACTAGCTCGTTGACTCCATCCTCACTCACAACCCATGAAATTAGAGACACAAACAGGGCAGAAGCACTTTTTACAGTGTTACTTTGGTATTATGATGGAGGGAAGTAAACCCAGGTTTCCATTTCAGTACCCTCAACACATTTCTCACTGATATTTCATATGTTTTACTAAGTGCTATAATTCCCACTGATTCTTCATTCCTGAGGAAACCAAGAAGGTGACTTCTACAACCTAAGCTTTACCTGGATAGAGATACATGGAGTCAAAAGCAGTTTGGCCCATTAGTGGAAGCATCTCATGGTTTCATTTTCTTATCAATTCCTATTCAAGAATTATCATCAATTTCTTATTCAAGAGATCCAGACTAGCTATGAAATCACTTTTAAGCTCTACACTCCATACAGTCCCAGTGCATGGCTACAATTAATGTTCATTCAAATCTCCAATTTAGCACTGAAGCAGTAGAAGACCTCTAGAAAACAAGACCAAAAGGAGTGTGTTTTTTTGCTGGGTTCTTATTGCTTACACGAAACAGAAATACACTGTTCTGTCTCCAGTTTAGTACCAGTCTGGCCTGTGGTATAGAACAAATAGTTGAGCATGACAACCTCTTTCAAGTATGTATATATAGACAGCCTCTTTCATATATGTGTATATATATATATGAGGCTGACATGCTCAGCAATATATGTTTGTGATATACATATATATACACATATATATATTATCTCAGATCAAAATCATTAAATAAACAGGCTTACAAATTAGTAGCTGTCTCAGTGAAGACAGGACTGAGCGCATTTTAATTTCATTTCTCTTTCAGACTGGGAAGTCTGGGGGATGCTCTGCAGCCATGGTTGAGTTCAGATTGTTTAGTAAGTGCTGTCAGCTCTTCACTTTGATATGTTAATATGACTAAGGGTTTCCCCACAATTCCCTGGCGAGTGGCAGTCCTTTGCTCCTGTGGTTGTAGCAGACTGGGAAATTTCACTGTTGCCTTTGGCTTTAGCCAACTCCCCTGCCAGTCAGAACGTGCCACCCATAAACTGCCTGTCAATCACACGTCAGTGTTAAAGGAGGTTTCAGTCAGCCAGGGCGACTCGACTTTTTGACAATGTAATTATGGCCCTTGCATCTGCAGTAGGGGCCTGAGCAGGGTTGAGAGAATTTTATTGATTGTTCAGAAGGGAAATTTATCACTGTCTCCAGCTCCGTTCACACTTTATTCCCTGAGAAACTCTCCTGACAAGCTTTGGTGAGAAGTTTAGCATGGTGGCCTTGGCTGTTCTTGCACCTTTGTCTTTCCCAGGGAAACTGGACTAGACACACCAGTGGATGCTGAGTGGAGGGCAAGGACTGCTTGCAGAGGGAGTGTAAGTGGAGATGCTGCATCAGTAGCTGAGTACACCCACCCTTTCTTTGTGACAGCCTGATTTTGTGATCCTGACTCTCTTATTACCATGGATGGAAAAAATTTAAAGGCCTTTTCCATTCTGTTCTATTTTTAGCAGTCCTTTGTAGATGAGGTTGTAGAATCATCAAACGTTATGAGTTGGAAGGGACCCACAAGGATCATCGAGTCCAACTTCTGCCCTAGTATAGGAAAATCCCCAAATTCATACCATGTCCCTGAGGGCCTTGGCCAAATGATTCTGGAATCTTGTCAGGCTTGGTGCCATGACCACCTCCCTGGGGAGCCTGTTCCAGTGCTCCACCACCCTCTGCCTCAAGAACCTTTTCCTCATGGCCAATCTAAACTTGCCCTGGCACATCTTTATCCCATTGTGTCCCCTTGAAGGACACTGTACCTCTTCCTTAAAGAAAACCACTACTTTTGCTCTGTATTTAGCTGAAACATTGTCAGTGCCAACACTGTGATATTTTGGGGTCTGTTCTCTGCATTTTGGGGTCTGTTCTCTGCATTTTGACTGATGACATATATCTCTCCAACTAGATGGAAGATGCTGAGCTTCAGATTTAATAACATGCTACATTCACTTTGTCCAGACTGTGAAAGCTGAGTGGTAAAGAAAAAACAATGCCCAGAGAGTTTTGGTTTAGGACCTATTTATAATCAAGAAAATGAAAATGGAAGTGTCAGTGGTCATTTCTGTCCTCTAAAGTCATGGATAGTCCTCCTGCAAAGAATGTCCTTGCACTTGCAATGGATGCTGACAGTGGAAGATGACATTATAGAGGCAATTCTGCACTTCTTCTATCCCAGACTTCCCTGCATTCAAAGCAATCTTACACATTTTCAGCGTTATCTCAGGAAAATAAGTATTTTTTTATCAGTTGAACCAATTATTAATTTTAATCACTTTTAATCAATAATAAAACACAAAATATTTGTGAGCTGTGCACTGTGCTCTACAGAGTCTGTGTATTCCTCAAGAGATCAAACATTTAATCAAATGCTTCTTGCTTTTCCTCCATTAAGCAGTTTTATGTATCTGTGCTGAGTTTAAGATTAATAGATCATAGACAACATGAGAGAATTTGTTCTGCTTTACTCACATATTAAAAAGAAAAAGCTTCCCAGGGGGGGAAAAAAAAAAGAAATAAAAAAATCCTGTAATGGGGGATTCAAAATAGGGTGCAGAGATCTGCTAGAGATAAGATATGCTTTTTTACCTTACTGAAATGTTTGTTGATTCAATACATATCATTTCCCACTAACTGCAACCATTGATTTGCACACCCCTGTTAGCCCATGATTTCAGATCCTTTTTCCCTTTCTGGGGTCACTTCCATAGGTTGGTTTCCCTTAGATGCTCATTATTCTATGTGCTGGTTACAGGAGGCTTTTTGCCTTCTGTGACAGCATTTTTTTTCTTTCAAGACCTTGACTTTAACATGATGCATTAAAGCAGATGGCTCTTGAACAGAAGGCTAAGCTGCCTTAAATCCCCTTGTGATCACTGGGGGTAAGAAACTGCACATAGGCACTTCCCATGGAGTAACTAATGTACAATGACTTGTTCCTTCACTTTCTTATTCACAAATATAAGATGACCATTAGATTTTAAAGACCTAGCAGATGGGGCAGAAAAAACCCAAAACAAAACAGAGAGCTGAGTTCAGGGGAATCTGTTGTGTTTTTCATAGTTCACCCTTCTTTCTAATAGAAATGCATTGACAGTCTTTGATTTAAACTTCAGTCAGTTGCTCCTTATTTTGGTGCTGATCTTAATGAAGAAAATGTGATGTAAAGGAGACTGAGAGGTGGGCACTAATATATATATTATTATATATAGACTATGACTAATATATTAGCTTATGTTTCTTGATGGGGGAGGTATATGTGGGTTACTAAAAATGTGAAGACTTTTTGTGGAATGAAATAGTCGCCTCTTAAACCTTTGAATATAACATTGAAATACCCCTTCCAATTCTGGCCCCAACTACAACCAGGAGATTGTCTGGAGGAAAAGAAGCAACCAAGAACAAAATCAAGGTGAATTTCCACCTGAGGTGGGAGAAAACATGCAAAGTTTGGCAAGCTGAGAAGCCTGGACCTAGATCTGGGTTTTTGCAGGGCTGCAGGCTAAGCCAGGCAGGACCCTTCATCTGGGCTCATCTTCACTTTTCTCACATGTCTAATTCTCTTTAGTCATGTGCTGGGGATGTAGTGAACTGATCTTAGTATTTAAATAGCCATGTCACCCCATGTACCCACTCCTGTGGGCAGACATTCTCTGTCTTGTTCAGCAGCAGCGCTGGAGATTCACTGGCAATAATGCCAAATGTTAACAGCTGTGCTGGGCTCATGATGGGATCGTGTAGTAGTTGGCTTCTACGTTTGGAGATGTTTGTTCCTGGTGGCAGTTTAAAGAGGTTTTCCTGCATGGCACCTTTGGTTGTGAGCTGTTTGAAAGGGTGGAGTGTGGTTTTTGTGTCAGGCTCACTGGTTTATGCAAAGGCATTGAAGGAGCTGAGGAAATCTTTCTTTCTCCCTTTCCTTTCTGAAGTGATATAACTTGATAAAGTAACTCTGTAACCTCTGATTAAAGGAAATGTTTGGAGATGTTTCCATTTATGGGACAGCACACAGGGAAGGTACTTTTTCTGCAATGTAATGTAGCAAGAAAAACAACAATGAGAGTTTCCATAGACCTGTTTGATCACATAGGCCTCCCCATCCTCAGTAGGATACTCCTTGTTTTCTTGAGGATGGCATTCAAAAATATTTAAGTGGAAATGCTTTAAGGTGAAGAATACAGTTTCATGAAACTTAAACATTCATCAGGACTAGGTCACTTTCAAGGATATTTCCTACTGGAGAAAATAAAAATTATTCATTTTGTCCTTTCATTTAGATGATGTCAGGGTTTTTTTTTTGTTTTTGGTTTGTTTTTGTTTTTGTTTTTTCCGCCCCACTGGGAGAAGGAAAAGGTGTCTAATTCTATCTTTTTGCATTCATCTAGACTTTCATAGTATAATTTTTAATATTATGTCTGTTTCGTATCAACATTTCTACACTAGTGAAATGCAATGTTTTTACAGAATAAAAGTTAAAACACCTAAACCCCCAAAGTAATATTAGTAAAAAAAAAAAAAATAAAAAAGGTTATGGTTCCAAAAATAACATTTTTGTGGAATTTTTATTCTGTGGAAGATGTTGAAGGTTTGGCCTTCTTTGAATTTGGAGTGAAATCACATCGAGCTATCTGTATACTTGTATTTCATCCTCCAGAACCCACTTATAGTGGAGAAAACTCACTCCTATTTTACATGAGAGGAGGAGGAACCTAGAGATATGCTGAAACTGTGTCTGCATTGGGCCTTGGATGAGTGGGTCACCAAACAGGTTAAAAGCTGTTCAAGGCCAGGTTGGATGAGGCTTTGAGTCAACCTGGTCTAGTGGAAGGTGACGCTACTCATGGCAGGGTGGTTGGAACTGGATGAGCTTTAAGGTCCCTTCCAACCCAAACCATTCTATGATTCTACGATGTGAAAAAGCTGAGCTGTGACTCATCTCTGTGCATTTAGTGCTTGGATAGAAAATAAACTGCTAGGAAACATGGCAGCCTCAGCCCAAAGCAGCACCTTAAATCCCCTGCCGTGGTGGTATGCAGCATGAGGGCCTCTCCACAAAGGACCTCTGCCCAGAGCCAAGTGCATGATAGTGCCACAATGAAGTTAACACATAATGTCTTTGTGCATAGAGGACTGAATAGGTCCAAATTTCCTGACTCAGACTGCCAATTCTTGCATAAAGCTTATGCCTGATGCTGGGTTTGATCCCATGCAATGGGGACATCAGATGAGCTATGGAATCATAGAACCATAGAATTGTTTTAGTTGGAAAAGACCTTTAAAATCATCGAGTCCAACTGAAAAACTAACACTGCCAAGTCCACCACTAAACCATATTCCTAAGCACCTCATCTACACATCTTTTAAGTACCTCCAAGGATGGGGACTCCGCTACTGCCCTGGACAGCATGTTCCAATTCTTGACAACCCTTTCAGTAAAGAAGTTTTTCCTAATATCTAATCTAAACCTCCCCTGGTGCAACTTGAGGCCATTTCCTCTTGTCTTGTTGCTTGTTACTTGGGAGAAGAGACCAAGACCCACCTCTCTCCACCCTCCTTTCAGGGAGTTGTAGAGAGCAATAAGGTCTCCCCTCAGCCTCCTTTTCTCCAGGCTCAACAACCACAGTTCCCTCAGCTGCTCTTCATCACACGTGCTCCAGACCCTTAACCAGCTTCTTTGCTCTTCTTTGGACACGCTCCAGCACCTCAATGACTTTCTTGTAGTGAGAGTCCATGCTCAAATCCAACCTAAAACACCCAGGATGATCCTCAGCACCTAGCACTGAGGCTGCTGCAGTCACTATCAAAAAAGCTGATAAACTCCTGGGTGTCCCAAGGGTTAATGAGCAGTTATAAATTAGAAAGGACCTCCTATTTTACCTCGGGGCATGAATGAAAAGCTTTCTGCACTGGCTGTGCTGGGAAGTAGCAGGAAAGCTGACTGCATCTCCCCAGGAGCTGCCCACACACAGCAGTTTGTGCTGCAGGACTGTATGGGGGTGGAAAGACATCTCCCACTTTCAGAGTAGAGACATCCCTGTCTTTCTGAGATGCATAGCGTGGGAAAAACCACAGACTCTTCTAATTGCAAAGCAAGCTAGAAATGTGAAAATGTTCAGGGAATATACCCAGGACTTGAATTAATGGAGAGCAAAAGTATGCTGGAAGCCTTCAAGTCTAGAGAGCTGAGGGTTCATGGTTCAGGAAGAAGTTTTTAAATAGGTGAAAATTGA